>NW_026623384.1:1414923-1442533 GCF_030028575.1 Malurus melanocephalus | reverse complement strand
GCTTCATAGAAGAGAAAATAGAATTAAAACTGTGCCTGAGGACTGGCAATGCTTCTGTGTTGTGGCTATGAAAGATGCATTGACTGGTCCTTACAGGTGACCTTCTGCACAGCTTGGCACACAGGTCCWCTCATGGCAAATCCATAGGAGCTGCACAAAAAGGCTGTGGGGCAGCTCTGCTTCCCTGCAGATCTCTGGGTCTCTCTCTTCTCTCTCCTGTGGCAGAGCAGCCAGAGAATCCGTGTCAGGCCTACGGCATGTAACAGCTCAGGCAGGAAACTCCAGTGGGAGAAGGAGAGATAGCGAGACAATATTTCTTCCAGYGTGTGCTTCAATAATTAATAACAAATAATAGGATTCCAGTCCCTTGCTTCATTCTGATGATGACACTTCCTARTATGAGTGGAGAAGCCAGAGAGGAAGAAAGGGATTTCAGTTTTAGAGCAAGCCTGATGAGTGCACCCTGGTCTGTACTGYGAAATTACTTTGTCTCTGTGAAACAGAAAGCAGGCCTTTCCTCCTACAGAGACCCGCTGTGGGATGTCAGAGAGATCTGACATGAAGGGAACTGAATAATACAGTTCCAAAGCCCCCCCAAAAACCTGTGGGAAAAGGTGGTGGCGGTAGAGATTCTGAGTTTGAAACAGGCAGTCCCAAGAGTATAAGACCCTTCCAGGACACGTGGATAAGAGCTCTGACCAGTGCAGAATAGATGGCTTGCACACATTCTCGCCTAATTCATTCCTGTCTATGCATGGTTTCAGTGCATGAGCCTTGCTCATAAAACTGTGGTTTAAATATGTTTTCAGCAAGGCAAAAGTACAGAAGAAGATTAGTGTTTCCCACACAGAAGCACAGCAGTTCACCAGATCTACTCATCTCTACATCTATCAGCAGCACACTGTGAAGACTGGAACTATCTCTCATCCCCTGAGCTGGCCTGGAGATGAGAAGTAGCCTGTTAGGGGTAATAATTTGTTCCATGCTGATGAAGGAAAGGGATTATGTGTCTGTAAAACAGAAGRAAARGCCTTAAAGATTTTTAGAGCTGCRGTGGCAGAAATTTCCTAGAATTG
The DNA here is from genome assembly GCF_030028575.1 of Malurus melanocephalus. NCBI lineage: Eukaryota > Metazoa > Chordata > Aves > Passeriformes > Maluridae > Malurus > Malurus melanocephalus. Next base: position 1,441,457 of record NW_026623384.1, on the reverse strand, counting down.
ATCATRCAATTTGGATGGTGAATCTGTGGCAGGGATCATGACTGCAAATGGTGTGCAAGTAGAGCTTGAGATATCTGCTATTTTCTGGCTGATATGGAACTTTTGAGACCCACACTGTCTGGCAAGCAGTGGCTGGTTTTGGGAAGCATTCAAAACATCAGCTTGAAGATAAGGATATTGCTAAGGCTGTAGGGAGTAGAAGGAGATAAGGCTGAATAAAGAGCAAGTGTGGGGGGAGAAATACTGGCAAAAAGTGTGAAAAAATTTAATCAACACATCTTAGTCTYKATAGCATTTTTCMCACAAATGTATAGTATTTAAATGTAATATTTAATGATGGCAAATGTGGACAAAACAGTATCATTGTGCTGTGAATGGTTTATTAGTTTAAAGGATGTCAGCTCTTCTCCTCTTTTTTTTTTAATCAGCTTAGACATCAAATTTCCAGATGTGACAAAAATTCAGGAATCATTTATAATACTTCAATATTATAATAATTAAATAGTATATAGCATTAATTTGTAATGATAGTTTATTTAACATGGAACCAACTCCACTGAATTATAGCTACATCTATGCACTTTACATATATGCCTAATGCCAGTACATTATACAGAGTGGTTGAAAYGTGAGAAACAGTCTTTCAAAATCACATTAAAAATACTGTTGGCAGCTATCCAACCTGCACACAATGAAGTAAATATATCTTCAATGAGGTGTGAAATTTAAGAGAAGTGCACCGTCAGTTCTTCACTGGTAAAAGGAKGAACATTTCTAGGGAAATGAAAGGTCCTCTCCCTGAACGGTTAAGCCTTGAGACTTGTGGTGCTGTTTTTTTCTCCCTATGGGTCTTTTGTCTGTGAAGTTAGTGGTAATGTAGAATGACAGAATAATTACCGTTAAAATATTTTTTCCAAATGGAATGTGATTATGTAATGAATGATCTGTACAGAGAATAAAGTATATTAAAGCACCTCACTTCAGTTAGTCAGAATCCAATTGAGAGTTTAAAGCACCATGAAGTTTACTCTTTTCTCTTTCTTTCTTCTTTATTTTTTTTTTTCCATTTTTTCCCATCTTTCTGGGGAAATCTTAACCCTGATTTTTTTTTTTCTTTTTAGCTCTAAAGGAGCTTACCTCTCAAATAATCTCATTGAGGAGATAAAAGCAGAAGCTCTCCAAAAACCTGCCTTAGAAGGAAGAAAAGTTTCTTCAGTTACTGAGAAAGACAAAGTAGGGTCATTTCCTCTGATCATCAGCTATTCTAATTTCTATTTCATAGCTGTGACCTGGGTTCATGACTTTTGGGTTTTCTGTCAGCTTCACATCATCACCTGCAATTTGCATAATGTAAAACTACAGAAAAACATGGAACAGAACAAGCTTAAATTAACCTTGCAAAGTCTGAGCTTTACACTGGCTCATTAATTTCAACGCACATGTAATTCTGATACCAAATGAAAAGAGAATGTTTTCAGCTGTACAAATTAAATGCAATAAAAATATGAAAGATTGTAACTYTAGTACTAAATCTGATAAAAATGAGAATGAGATTTGTGTTCTTGTGTTTAGTTCCCSTTTCTTGTATAAGAAACATAAATGCTGCAATGTAATCAGTTTTCTACATTAAGGCAATGTGCAAGAAGTGAAAAACTCTTTGAATCTTCAAGCTAAGCTGAGGAGACAATGTATCTTCATTTACTAAAATCCAGTCTCTCCAACTTTGATAGTTGGTATTATGTTTTTAATGAAATCACATTAACAACTTTAATCAGATAAGAATTCTTTGGTGTTCTTTAAGCTTGCTGTGTTCTAGCAATTAATATAAATACATTTCACTGCTTCTGAAATGTAACGTGTACATGATCCATGGAAAATTATTCTTGGTAAATTAAAAGTAAAACTCATCATTGCTTTTGCCTTTACTGAATTTAAATATTGTCAGGGTTGCTTCAGAGATGTTTTATGGAACAATAAATTCCAGCATGCTAATGTTTACTGTGATAACATTAACACAGTAACATATTATGTGCTAACTCCATCAGTCTGCCATATAAACCAGCTGCAGTCAGCTGCCTGTGTGACAATCACTGACACTCCACGTTCGGCTGTTCTGGGTTAAGGACATTTATTGATTTACACATACAAAATATTAAGTTTTTCTCAGTCATGTGTCCTGCTGACAAAGCAAAATATTTWAATTACTTAAAATAACCAATTTGTTCTCTCAAATTATTTCATGCTCCTGTAATTATCAGTCTTAATAAATTTTCAGAAAACTCATTAARAAGGAAACAATTGAACAAAAAAGACAAATGGAGCAAGCAAGCAAGCAAATAAACAAACCCTAGGACATTACATACATGCAAAAGCATATTTCAAGAAATCAGAAACTCCCAAGTCTCCCAGAAATGTTGACCCAGTACTAATGTTGCTGTCCCAGCTACTCATTCTGACCCATGGTCTTCCAGTCTGAGAGCTTCTCAATGTAAGGTTGCAAGAGATTTTTGAAACAGTATGTGTTCCCCTCTTTTTCTGAGTCCTCTTGGTATAAATTTTTCAAAATAATATTCTAGCCTAAGGCAAATATATGGCATGGAAAATTTCAGTACAAAGAAGAATTATTAGCAAAATTAWAAATAACTGAAAATAAATGTGTTGGCTAACTTTAATAATGATAATGATGAAAATTACTGTCTTATCCATGTRTTGATAAATACAATGGTACAAAAAAAGTGGCAGGAGAGAAGGTAGAGCCCAGGAAGGATGGAGTGCTGGGCAGAAGGTGTTTTTAAGTTTTATTTTTATTTTTCATTATCCTGATCTGATTTTGATTGGTAAAAAATCCAATTAATTTCCCCAGGTCATGTTTGTTTTACTGTGATACTAATGAGTAAGTGATGTCTGCCTTCCCTTAACTCCTGAGCCTTTCATCATATTTTGTTCCCCCTGTCCCATTGGAAGTGAGTGAGGGGCTTTTGTGGGTACCTGGCATCCAGCCTGGATCAAAGAATCACACATTTTACTTGTTGCCTGCTTCTTTCTCACAAAATGCTGAACTTCACCATCTCACAGCCACTACAGCAAAAGCTGCTGTGATGCCTCTACCGCTGCCCCCAACCTTCATATTTTCAACAAGGCCTTCCTCTTTTGTTAGTACTAGGTCAGGCAGAAGACCATTCCTTGTGGGATCCTCCTTCCTGCCAGAGGAGGGAGGATCCCACAAGTTGTCATCAAATGTTTTTCAGAAACCTCTGGAATTCTTTGTGCTTTGCTGTGTTGCTTTTCTAGCTGATGTCAGGGCAGCTAAATTCACCCGCAAGAGCCAGTGCCTGTGGCTTTGAGGCTGCTTTGAACTATCTATAAAATGTCTCACCCACATCCTCTTCCTGATCAAGCAGCCTGTGGCGAACATCCACAACAGTGTCATCCTCACTGGTCTGCCCTTTCATACTCAGGCAACTCTCAGGGCTACTTTTCCACGGAAGGTCAGGAGTGATCTTGAACTGTAGACCTCAGTCATAGTCAATGTATCACTGAATTGTCATTTCTGTTCCTTCTTCTATCAGTCTATCAGTTCTCCTGTTTTCTCTAGTTCTTTTGCTCTCTAACCTGCTCATGCATCAGCTTGTGAATTTCCCAAATGRGCTTTTTACTTATACTTACTGGATAAAAGTCTAGGGTGAGACATTACTTCGATGTTTGATATTTGCCTAGAGCAGAATGAGTCATAAAAGCAATTTTCAGTTCAAAGGAATAGTGCTGCAGAGAGATGCTTTTGCTCAATCTAATTGTAAGTAAAGTGCTCRTACTGTAGGTTCTTTGTCTTAGAACTTCCTTTCCTGATTATTACCAAAGGCTAGATGCACTGAAAAGTTGGCCAGTTTAAGGAAAGACTTGGAAAAAACAGGCAGAAGACTCTGAGAATGCTGAAGATATTGCAAGGGGTTCTGTTTCTTTTTAACTTCAATCAAGTTTAGTTTAGGAACAGTCTATAGTAAATGTGTTGCAAACATACTGATTGGGAACTTCTACTCCAAGATATTTAGGAATTAAGCATTCAGAAAGATGTAATTGTGGCTTGTTTTGCTACAGACTAAAAGGAACATTGAATAACCAATGTTTATTTTCCCTTTTCTATTCCAGTGTCCATTTCACTGGGAATAATACATCTAGAGGATGACTTTTACTCTCCTGATATCAGAAATTTACTGGTTTATGGACTGTGTGGCTTGTCATTTATCTAGGGTGAGTTACATTCCTGGTGTCAGTGTCATTTCAAAGTGTCAGGAGGAGAATGACAGAAACACAGCACATTCCTTCCAAACCTTCACAAAACAAAGAAAAATTGCCTATTCTGTAAGATGCTTATGTGTGAAACTGTCCTCTGGATGGAATAATGCATGTGGGGCAGGTGAATTCTTGAAGCAAACAACCTTTGCTGTTGATTAAATGTCTCAGCTCCACCAAGGCCATTTATTGCTTTGTCTATTTTGGCACCATAGAAATTCTCCTTTAAATAGAAGAAAAGTCGGTTCTGGAAAACGTGGCACTCAAATCTCCAGTCATAAAGCAGAAGACTTTGACAGGAGCTGCTTTTATTTTTTTTTTTTGTTTGTTTGGTTTTTTGGTTTTTTTTTGTTTTCTGTTTTGTTTTTTTTTTTCCCTCTTGCACGACAGATCCCAATACTTTGCCTCAATATTTCAGGTTATCCTTCTTTCAAAACTGAGAAAATCTAACTGGACAGGGAAAGTTGAGAGGGATACATGCAATGAATTTTAACCTATTCAGTTTTCCAATCCATTTGRATTTTTGCAGCCTTGGTGTCAACCTTATGCTTTTGTTGTGTAGAAAAGGATTTAAATATTATTGAAAACCCATTAGTAACAGTTAGAAAGTATTTTCAGAGTTTAAAAAGTTGGATGGATATATGTGGAGTAAATTTGCAGTGTAGTGTGTGTGGGCAAAGTTCCAAATTGGGTAATTTTAATAAATGTTGTTAATAGCAACTGTTGCTCAATGTAGACATATGGTTCACAGACTATTGTTACCAGAAAAATGTTTAGTCATAAAACTGTATACAATCTTAGAAAAACACTGGTAATGCATGCCATGTTTTGCTTTTGTTAATTTAGCTGGTTTTCTTTTCTTATACCAAGTTCAAATACCTTTTTCTCAATATTATTATGTTTGTGAATGGCGTTACATGTAAAATGTGTAATAAAAATGTCCTAGATAGCATCTATGACACAGCCATGTTTTTTGAGATAATGCAGCTGTAGCAAAAGTTCTGTTTTGAATCTCAATTGAGGTGGCAGATGTTTTATGGCTACTTTAATGTACCTACTTTCTATAAGTGATCTGTACATATGAGTTAGGAAAGTGACAGTAGAACACTCGACTCCCTTATTTGGGAAAAAGCTCTACATCTCAAGGAATAGTTTATGACTTTTCATAATCCTTTCATTCCTAGAAGACTTCCATGCAACTATTTTACATGGCTAGAGAAGTCAATGTAATAGACTTATTTGCTTTTTAGTGAAGRCATATTTCAATACTGATGCAACTGGACAAAAGTAAAAATCAATCAAGTAGCTTTAATGACAGAAGGCATAAAAAGTTGAAGCTCAACATCTAGCAGCACGWAATATTTTATCTTGATTGCTCTGTGCTATAAGTGACTTGAGATTAAAAATTGATACTATGATACTTAAACACATGAAAGCAGGCTGTGAAAAGAACACGATCCTTGTTTTCAGCTTTGTATTTATGAATTGTGGTCAACTATGGCAGTCAGAATTTTGTTTTAATTTGCATAGCAAAAACGATTGAAGAAAAAACAAAACCCTGCCCCAAACCCTGCAGCTGTCATCTTTTGTTCCGTGGTTAACAGAATAAATGATCTGATTAGTTTCCAGCATAGTTCAGGAGAGAGGTTTGGTTTAAGTATCTATTATACATTTCAAGGTGCCACAGTGGACTATTTATGTGTAGCTGGAAAAACAAAAAAAACTTAAAGCAACCCCAAACATTACATGAAATGCACACAATTATTCTCAGTAGAAAACATGCCAAAATTATCCCAGGTGAAGAATCATATTTGTCCTTTCSCTATGTATCCTCTGTCTGATAGATGTTCATCTCCTAAATCAAAATACTCCATCAATCTCCTTATATGTATTTAAATATTAAGAAATCTATCGTGAACACTGCAAGGTAGATGTTGCTATAAAAAATTTCTAGGCATATGGTGTTGATTAACTTAAAACCCTTCATATTGGATAGACTCAAACCTATGATAGTCATATTAATTCAACAAAATCCACTGCAATTATGTATATGATCTAAAAAGAGGATTTCATGCCATAGAATTAAAACAGACAAGCAAATATTTCACATTAAAATGAGAAGTTTTAGAGAGGCTTAACCTACATAGTAAGATGCAGAGCAGCAGCTTATCCAACTTTTATAGTTACAATAAATTTATTTATTTAATACCATACTTTAAAGTTGCTTTATGTGACTGCAGAATGAAAGGACAAACCACGAGACTGCAGAATCTCTGCTACTCCTTTTTGCTTTACAAGAAGAAAGACATTCAGTTTAGAAGTGTGGCTGTTCCTTGTGCATGAAGATTTTAAACACACCACATGAAGAGAAAATATCACACAAACCTCTTTCCCAAGAGCTGCCTGGCTATTAAGAGAAGGAGCTGGATGCTAACAGATGACTGAGTGATCTTTAAGGTGACTTTAAGTGTCAGATGGTAGTGCCCTGGGGTTTTTTTTCCACCAGTTCCTACATTTATACCAAGTTCTGTAAATGCAAACCAGACAAAAATAAAGAAACAGTTTAATCATGTGTTCTTACACTACTGTAGGAGATCCTGCATACTCATATGGCCTGCTGAGTTATAATCCAGGCAGCCAGGTGAGACTAGATCGAGGCAAAGAATGGGCAGGTAATGGCAACATTAAACATGAATTAAACATGAACAGACTCTCTGATTAAAGATCRTATGTTAGGGTATGACTTCTGAGTAGCACTGTACAAATTTCAAGGAAACCATGACGAGTGCAGTCAGCTGCTAGACAAAGGATAGCTCTCCTCTTAATAATTAATTAGGCAAAGTGTCACCGTTTTCACTGAATTAAGTAAAAAATGGTGCCAAAATCTCTCTCTTTTTTTTTTTTTTTTTTTTTTTTTTTTTTTTTTTTTTTTTTTTCATATACAAAAGCTTTCAGATTCATGCTACTGTATGCATGAATTTATCATCCTTGCTGGAATAGTTTCACTTTGTTCAACTAATTAAATATTTATGGGAACAGAGAGTGCAAAAATAACTCTATGTGACAGAGGTTGTGGCGTTTATGTGGGAGAAGAAAACCTCAGGATAAGTTCTCCTACTTTAGCAAAGCACATGTGGATCAGGGCACTCACAGAATCTGAAAGTATTCTCTTCTTAAGATATAGGATATACTGCTTTGGGGATGTATCATCATAAATTACTCTAAATTGATATTCTTTTCTCAGTCCAGAAAGAAAAAAATTAGGCATTTCTTTAACTTTAACAAAATGAGACAATTCTTCTCATTTGAATTTTATGTGATGTGTTACATTTCCCCTAGACTATTTCCTGCAGTTAAAGAAGAGATACAGAGGTGTTATGAATGTTGACCTGTCTAGTCACATCTCTATTAGCATTTCTATTGAGTTATTAAATAACAAAGAATTGCAAAAGTAGAAAGAAAGTTAAGCAGTAAAATTTCAGCTAATATACAATGGGCATAACTATATAATTCTCAAATATAATTATAATGCTGAAGATGAGTCTGAAAAAGGACACTGACAGACGGTATAATTAGTGTTTGAAAGAATACTTTCAGTTTCTGAATCTGAATATAATGACACTCTTCAGTTCTCAGAACTAGAAGACTGAGAATGAGTCAGAAGAGCAAGCAGTAGCTTCCATTAAATGTCCCAAAGGAAAAAAAATAAAAGGAAATGGAATTTAGAAAGAGGAGGCACAACACTAGAAACAACAGAATCACTATAACACCATCAATAAGGATGGAAAAACTTTTAAAGTTTCTATATTGAGGTTCACTTGTTAACTGTCAACCCCCGCTGGAAATCTTGTATGAACAGATTTTTTTTTGATATTTTTAATTTTCCATTCCTTGTCTTAGCAAGCCCAAATTTCCAGAAATGCATGAAAAGAGGGAAAAATACATTGTAAAATCAGTGATATAAATAATTTTCAGACATTATATAAGTCCTTTGAATCAGGTTTGACGTTATATATGGAGTGATTTCTTTTTATATTTCTTTTAAAGTAGATTTTTCCACTTTTCTCCCATTTTATCTAAAACAGTGCAGTGGTAGCAGTAACACATATTCAGCAACATAGAGGTTGACTTAACTTTATCAAGGTTCTTCACAGCACCATAGGTGGAGTGATTACAGTATCTGAGATAACATATTTATACTTTCAAGTGTTTCTGCATAGACTTCAAAACAACATTTCAGGATTACAACAGGTTTGACAATATTATTTAATTCAGTATAATTCAGTATAATTAATTCTCTGGTGCGTTTCCTAGATCAGCCTGTCTTCCCCAGATAAAAAGATGTTTTAAAATGGAATAAGGTCCCATCAGAAAATAGGAGGATTTTTTCATCAAGTAGCCAAGGGAGGTCCCTGACTGTAMGTCTGAGCTTAAAAATATGTCAGGAAGCGACTTGTGGGTACAAGATGCACATGAACACAAAATTCAACTCCAGGCTGTTGGGCTGACTAGCATGCTGCTACATTCTGCAGAATGATGTTGGATTAATCACAAGCTTTCTAAGCCAAAGTAGCACTGTATTACAAAGAGTCAGAATTTCTAGGTGAGAGTTTTCTGAGAAGAGACAATAGTTAATGAATGGTCAAAGTGCTATTATTTGTGGCACGTACAACAGTCCTAGCTGAGACTGAGGTACTAATTTGCAAAAGCTATTCTTAGAAAGGTAGTGAAATATGCTTGAAATAAGTTATATTTTCATTTCAAACAAAAGGTGGGAAGAAGTCCAAAGAAATGGACTGATTTTCTAATTGTCTTAATCAAGATTTTTGGAGAAAGAAYTTTGGAGATCATGCATGGTACTCCAGCTTCTGGTGACCATACAATATCATGAGTGGAGRACAATGTATATAGCTGCACAATACAGGCTATCACTCAGAACATGTTTTCCTCAGTGTGATTATGAAAAAAATTATGTCCAAGGACCCTAAAAAGTCTGTCATGTGAAGGTGAGGCTGCAACTTGTTGTTTGCTCAATCTCTTTTTGCGGTAATATATTCTTTGACCAATGTGGGAACTCTTCAATCATATCTTTGTCTTCTTTTTCTTCTGAGGGTTTGTCTTACATGCCTGTTACTGAATGGAGGGGAGAGTCCTAAGGATTTACTTCCTTAGAAAAAGAATGGATTTTTAGGGCTTTAGGAATGACTAAATTTTAGTATATGTCTGTTGAATACTGTAATTGCACTTCAGACTTTGGGAACTTTGTAAATCAGAGCAAGGAAATTATATTGCTGCTAAGCTGTAGCCATGCATAGAGGATTGATACACTTAATAGCTCAGTAGGAGCATTTTGGAAATCCTAGTTCGGTAACATTACTGAACGTGGAATGTGGCACAATCTGATTCATTAAACTACCTGGCTAGGGACTGTTTGCTATAGAAAATACAAAAAAAGGAGCAAGGAAAGTGGTAAATTAAACACAGAGATATACAGACCTGAGAAGGTGATAGAGCTGTATTTATTGTTTCCCCRGGTAATTTAATTCTGTGTGAGTGTGTATGCGAAATTCAGCAGCAAACTTCAAGTAAGACTGTTGGGTGAGAAGGACGATGCTCCACATGTGAAGTCAGTGGTGGGTCCAGATCCCAGAGTCTGGATGTTGGCCAGGCTGAGAAATCTGAGTTAATATTTAAGGGGCCTGTGGGAGTGGGGGGACTGTGAAGCAAGTGGGTGATTTCATCCACCTGTTTGATTGTAAACATCAAGCTGGACAAGGCAGTGAACAGGAGGAGGCTCATTTGGAGGGAAAAGGGGCCTGGCATCCAGACAGGGATGTTAGGTGAATATTGAATTGATGATATCGGTGTGCTTGTGAATGTGGAGGGTGAGGCCAGACATGATTTCAGTAGTGAACTGAAATTTTTCTGAAATTYTGAGTAGAATTTTTTCTGAATTTTGAATAGAATTTCATTTCAATTTATTGAGTGGATAACTTACCAAAATCATTAAATATTGTTTTTTTGTTCTAATTAATTATAAGTATTAATTAACAGTTTGTCACTTCTAGGAGTATTTGCTATTTTTTGGCGATAAATAAAAAATCCTCCTTTTTTAACTAAGAGAAACTAAAATAAAATGGAAGATAGATGAATGCATATTTACCATTCCAAGCATATCTGTTGTAAAGTGAGAAAAGAGCAGAAAGATATATTAAAGGGACACATCAGTTTAAATAATATCAAGCACAGAGGCTGGTAAAACCTGATGATATGCAGATACATATATACTGTTTTTATTAACTAACCTATAAAAATAATGTTATGCAATCTGCAATCAAGAAATATGACTCATAGCACATGAAATTCAAGGGAGAATTAAATATAGTATTTCATGTGCTTTTCACCGAGATTTTGGAGAGCCATTTGACACACAGTTTTGTGAACTACCAGCAATATATACCCACTGAGTCAGTTCACAGCATAGTCTGCAGTGGAATGAAGAGACATCTGAACCATCACACGTGCCAGATGCAGTGGAGTCCCGACAGCACTGAGTTCAGCATGAGCTTATTGCTTCCRCTCATGTCATCACAATATAGTCAGCTCTCCATTACCAATGCTAATTGGAGCCTCRCAGAGTTTTGAAAACAGAATTAGTGCTATCGTTTCCAAACGGAGCCAACTTACTCAGGATCAGCCCTGTGAGCAGTCCCTTTCACTTTGTGAAAGATGTTATGCTGTCCAAATGCACAGGGGCATTTTGGGTCTGAAGCTGTGTCCAGCATCTRAACCAATAAGCCTTCCAAATATGACAGAGTGCATGGTGTGAAGACAGCTGGAACAGYTCTTGGCCCCTGGCAAGGGCTCAGCACAGCATGGAAGTGGTTAAAATCTTCTGAGCCAAGGACAGATGCCATTGCACTCATGTGGCTCTATACTGGGGCAGCAATCTGTGCAGCATTYGTACCGACCTGCTTAGATCAGCTGGGATCTTTGTGCACCTCTGGCATGATTTAGCTACAGCATGGATAGCTGCTTCKCACATGATGCAAAAGTTACTGAGTCTGAGTTGCCTCTGACCAGCTGTAGATTTTAATAATGTATGCATCTGAGCTACTCACCCCAATTCCCTGTGTGGTCAACTGAGAAAAATAACAGCTTTCAGGTTGTGAACTATTTCTTSATAATCCTGATGAGAATTGCTCTTCAGTTTTCCTAATCCTCTATGCTGAATAAAAGAAGCCTCAAGTATCTGTCTCAAATGTGGATAAATAACACTGATGTCCAGAGCTAGCTGGCATCGTCTTTAGCATCAACAATGGATCTTTTGCCTTACTATTTTAAGATGCCTTATGAAACATCTCTTGTAGAAAGGAAAAAAAAAGCAAAAAAAAAAAAAAAGCAAAAAAAAAAAAAGCTTACTTTTCATTTACAAATTGACATAGGAAGGATATGGATTGCATGTTCCGAGTTCAGAGAATCTGTAGAGAACTGATATTATTTGACCCTGTGAGACATCCATTTCTATTGTTAATTTGGGAATAAGCAGAACAGTCTGTATGGCACTGATATAAAACACAATAATGGCTTCAGGACAATGATCCTGCCTATAATTAGGTTCATACCATCAAAGCAAAACCACTTATTTTGTGAGTTTCTTAGGCTCTTGTGACGCTGGTCTAAAATGCGAGATCATACTGCTGTTCAGATAATTATAGATGCAGAGGGAAATACATAAATTCTCAGTTAATCGAGTGCATAAAAAGTTAGTACCTACATCCAAAGGACAGCTTGGGATGAATGAGCCTCACCTAAAGGGACCATATGGTAGGTTTGTAAGTAAGTGCACATACTGTATTCATCTTGAGAGCTGCWAAGTACTCAGTCCTGAACTTGAAGAATGGATTGAGAAAAATGCTGCATAGAACACTTCAAACAGCAATGAGATTGGAGGCAAGTAACAAAAGGGTGGAAGGGAAAAGACCATTTATGTATTTTGAAARACAAAATATAAGAGTGTTGAAATGAGCTGTTTTGACAACTTCAAACTTCAAATTAGCAACAGCAGATCCTTTTAACAGTAGAAAATTATTCCTTGCCCATGTCTAAATCTACTRTTGCTGCAAGTATAATGCTTAATATTTTCATTGGAGACAATACGAGAGCAATGCTCATTTGAACACACAGTTTATGACTGATGAGTATGAAGGTTTTCAAAAACATGCATTTAACGCCCTATCACTTATTAATACTACAGCAATGAAAGATGGTTTGTTTTTTTTTTTTTGCAAAACAATAAATGAGTTTTTAAAGAAGAGAGCACTAAATTTGTACACTATTAATTTACATGATAAGTAATATTTCCCATATGACTTAATGTATTTTTTGGTTTTACATCCACCGATTTATAAAACTTAATGAGCTGCTGTAATAGAGTGTTACATTTTGAAATAAATGCCAGGTCAGAGCGAGGAAAATGTTTGGATAGGGGTTTGATACAATGAAAGAAATGTATATTCTGATCATTATTGTACTTGTTTTCAGACAGAGGTAAAAAGCTGAAACAGTTTCCTTCAATACCTGTCTTCTGTGGCTAATAAAAATTATGCAGATTGTACAAAGTAACTTTGGCAGTGTGATTCCAGCCAGCAACTAACCTGATCCAGCCACCCTCTCACTCTTCTCTAGCAGGATGGGTCAGAAGAGCAAGAATGAAGAGCAAAATGAAGACCAGAAGAATCAGAAGAGTAAAAATGAAAAAACTCATAGGTTAAGATAACGACAGTGGAAAACATGAARTGAAGATGCCTGCACAAGCAAAGTAAATTCAGGAAGTCATTTTAGTACTTTCTGATTCAGTACTTCTCACCCATGGGCATTTTTCGATCACCTCCTGTAAAGCAGGGCCTCAGTGCCCTCAGTATGATAAATACTTGGAAAGACAAACAGCATCACTGAATATCCCCCATTCCTCCTCCTTTCCCCTAGTTTTTATCGCTGAGTGTGACATGATGTGCTGTATAACATCCCTTTGGCCACTTGGGGTCACCTGCCCTGTCTGCGTCTCCTCCCTGCTTCATGCGCATCCCAGCCTACTCAGTGCAGGGTCAGAGTGAGAAAAAGAAAATCCCAATATTTTGTTGCACTGTTAAGCCAAAGTCAAAATGCTGGTGTGTTGTCAACACTGGTTTAATCACAAATTAAAGACAACATGCTGCTGCTATGAAGAAAATTCACTCCATATTTTCCAGTTCCGTACAATAACTTGGGAGTCTTTAGTCAAACAAAAACAAATAAAAAAAATATTCTGGGTCTGTACTTTGGCAAATTTTACTTGTGCTACTCTGAGTAAATAATGGAATTTACATCAATACTGTTGTGTAAGTTGTGCATGCTTGGAGGTTTTTTTGCCAGTTTGGCAGGAGAAAAGTCATTCAACTATKTTTTTTGAGCTTCTAACAGGTGATTGCAAACAAGCGGTTTAAAAGCTGCATGTAAAAGTGGATCATGTCCATTAAAACTAATGTATACTGGCTGTTTATAATTCTGTGAAGGGCTGCCTAGAAAATAGCCCCCAARGAGTTTGAATGAAGTCTAAAGAAAGGTAAACAATTGGAATTACAGCCAAAAGAATAAGTTCACAGTCTGTCCTTAACTCACCTTATTGACACTGCATCTCTAACAGCAGTCAGGAGTCTTGCCCTAGAAAGCAGGTTAAAAGCAAAGTTGATGCAGACTATGGAGTCTTTAAAAWAATCACATTTCTGTAAGACTTTCTATTCAAGGAAAAAAAGGCCTGCTTAAATGTTAGACTTASATATATATCTATGAGTGAAGTATGTATTAATGCCTTAGAAATGGACTGAAAACCCAAAACCCCTGTCTCGAAAATTACATATCATATTGTTAGCCAGGTTTATTCCCTACACATCATGCTCAATTTAAACTGATTTAAAGCTTAATACCTTTTGAACCTTCATTTTTTTGCCTTGTTATTGCCTCTKTTCTGATGTGTGTGCTGAGATGTTATGATCCAGTTATGAAAGTTATTGGAGAGATGGGTCTGCCCAAATTAAGGTTCAAATGAGACCATATTCCAAAGTCAATAGTATGGATTTTATTTAGCAGTAAGAGTGAGGCAGAGAGGGAGACACAGAAAGAAATAGAAAAGGGAAGGGTGGGAGAGAAAGACAGTGACAGGGACAGATTAAGTRGAAAACATCACTGCTCTGTGGATTCCAATTGCATCTTGTTGAGCCTTCTTCCCAGTCTTCTTGGTGATGATGGTCCTGCAGAACACAGTGTTTGAAGGTTTACTGCATGTTTGGGCCAGCTGGCAATGCCCAGGCAGCTCCCCTGGGGGTCAGTTTGACACTGTCTCTTGCAGCAGACTCTGGATCTGGTGCATCACATGCAGTGCTCTGGTGCAAGGCCTCAGGAATGAGTCTGGGGACACTTTTGGTGTCTTTGATGGTTTGTGACACCCTCTCAGCTGCCCTCATGTGAATGTCCCACAGATATGACCTTCCCAGTGTGGGGGGTTTTACAGCTGAGCCAGTTTGTGTGGGGGAGGGTGAGTGTTCAGTGTCTCTGAGCAGAGGTTCTGACACACCCAAAACTCTCCTCCTCCCCCCTTGTTTGTGCGGGAATCTGTGCAAACTTGGCCTCAGCAGATGAGCCCATGGGCTATGGCCTCACCACCCCAAACCCAGCCAGGGATGATTTTCAGGACAGCTGCTGGGTTTGCMTTTCTTGTGTATGCATTCTTCCCTCAGCCTTAGGCAACAGGTCAACACTGTCACCTTTATCTTCTCTCAAGTCCCCTTAGGTGGGTTAACAGTCCAAAATTCCAGTCAGGAGGTTCATTCAGGGAGAGGTGGCCTTTGGTGGTCCTTCTGCGGCCTCTTGCCCTATTGCCTRCACCGAGAAGGGTCTGGCTCCATCCTCTTCACTCCCTCCCTTCCAGGGATAAGATCCCTTCTCAGTCTTCTCARGTGCAATCTAGATGATCTGACAGAAGCATCTTCAAAAGATGATTCTTTTATCTAAAGCCTAACAGTTATATTTGASGTATAAAGTTCTAGGGCATTGAATTCAAAGGTGCAAACCACAATGAGTGCACAAGGAGACATCCGTGCCCAAACTTCCTTTGAATTAACAAAATATTTCTACTAAAGACCATTTTCCCTTTACTCCTAAGGTTTTTATTCTGGCATGTGGGACTAAACTACTTCCATCTCTTAAACTGAACTACTGTGTGAAGTAATTCCAATGCTTAATAGTCACCCCACCCCTCAAATCAATATTTTATTTCCCCAGTGTTACAAAAGAAAGGAAAAAAATCTTGGAAGTCACTAGTGCTCAATGTTAATTAAATCATGTARGAAGCAAATTTTATTAACTCACTTTATTCTCAGTTGAGTAAAAGAAGACTTACTGTTTAGAAGCAGGAATATCTTAGCAAAGATCTTATGTGAGTCTTCAGATAAAAATTTGTTTCTGTAAGTAAAAACGGTCAAACAAAATGTTTGTGATTCTGTGATTTCGCTGCCGTGTTGCGCTGCTGGCTCCCTACAGATCTGTGTGATATTGTGTTATCTCAGTGAAGATCCTCCATGCAAATCAAGGAGTAATGTCCACCAAAAGGCATGTAGACCCTTGCCAAAGCTAACACATTTTTTGTTTGCAGCCATGGCTCTGTCTCCTGCCCTCCATCCCTTTGTAACMACAGCAGTTTATGCAATCCTTGAGAGGGTTTTAAGTTTTCCATGAGAAGGCTGCYTACTGTCTAGGCTTSTATTATTAATGAYRAAATCCATTTTCTGKGGTGTTTTCTGAAGCAGCTACACATGTGTTTTGCCTCTTAACTATTGGGCATTTTATCAGAGTTGTTATATTGAAGTGGTGGCATTAAAAGATAKTGTGGGCTGGATCTAGTGTTCCTCTTCAAAGAGGCAGCTCTGAGCTGATCCTTGAATTTTCAAATGAGATCAGCTTTCTTAGATATAGGGGAAAATTTTCCAGTTTGGTCCTGATGCTAAATTTCAGCCTTGAGCAAGTACTTTTAAGAAAAGACTAGTCTGTAAAAAAAAAACAGAATCAGTGATAAGCTGGTAATTATAGCAATGTTTGAATGTACTGTTGTGACTTGCCTTTGTAGTGAAGCTAGTGAAGCATCCCCTAGAGTAAATTGCATTTTTCATAAATACCAAACATTCAGGAATAATTACTGCAAAGCATTTGGATGCCTGAAGGCTCAGTCCTTTGTGAATGGAACCAACAGTGAGAAACAGACATGGAACAGCCATGCATTTCTTATGAGTGTCTGCCTATCCCAAATGCATTCATTCTATCTGGATCTTCAAATCCAYTTTAAAAGGCTTTTTTGCCCTTTATGAATTCAAAACATCATTAAACAATCACCGCTTTTCTTTTTTGAACAACATGCTCCTCTCAGTTCTAGATTTAGTAATAAAGTCTAAACTTTCTAAGATGAGACATTTTCTAAATGAGCCATCTACCTCAGCTGAGAAGATTTTGCAGTGTGGTTTTCATTTTCTTTTTGTTTTTCTGTGGACAGATGAGTCAAATAAAGATTATCAAGTACCACAGTGTTGACTTTGCATATTTCTATTAATATAGCTGAATACATCTGTATTTGTGATTTATCTTTCAAAAGTATAATCTTTGTAGAAACAGACAGCTTATATACAAATCATCCCTACACAAATATTTCCTCTTTCAGATGTTTATTATTTAAGCCTGTGGTTTTTGTACTTTCTCACTTCCTAAAGTTTTGGGGTTTTTTTGAGTTTCTTGTTTATCTCTTAATTATATCAGGTATATCTCCAATTATATTGTCATATATTTAATATTTTTTTCTTTTTTTTTTTGCCTTTTTATTCTGGCTTGTTATTCACTGAAAATGTTCCTGTGGAAGATGATTCTTTCAACAGGGACCAGAGACCAGCTTTTTTTTTTTTTTTTTTTTTATTTACCTTTTTTTTTTTGTTAACTGGTGAAGATGTGTGCCCCCTTGGACATAACCTCTTGTAGAAAATGATGGATTATTTTTGCTATGAATTTTCTGTTACTGGGCATACCGTTCTTCCAAAACTGTTAATTCCAAAGAAGATCCAGTGTGGAAGGAATGGAGCCCAATTAATACTGGGTAGGTACTAATTTCAGCATTTCTTTACTTCATTTTTTCAGTTAACTTACTTTCATTCTCTGGTTTGATTTATTGTTTGGTTTTAGAATAATTCCTGATAATTCTGACTTAGAGAAACAGAACTCTGTGAGTGAATAATCTATATTTTATGATTGATGTGAGATTGAGGCTCAAGTTCAGATTTCTACATACCTAGATGTCTACATACAACTGAGTTATCTATACTCTCCCTCCATTTAGAGATACTGACTGTGTTTCTGGATCAACAGCTGCAGAATGACTGTAAAATGGCAGTACATAACAAATCTCAAATTTCATTCATGGAGGATGAAACTTTTTTTCTAATAATGTTGTCACTCAAAATATTGGTGCCCAGAAATGCAGAAGGTGTAAAATAAGCAACATTCAAATAATAAAGCAAATGATTTATTAACATTGGTCATTCTGTATTGAAGGACTGAAAATTATTGTGAAGGTTAAATATTTTAAAAGATCAGGTAAAGAGATCATGATGCAAATGTTTTTCACAACAAAATGTGACATGGTTGTTATAATTGACATGCAGTGTGAAATCCAGAACCATTGTTGGGTGTCTAGGATCATAAAAACAGAAGGAATTGAGTAGCACAGCAAGATACAAAGTGAATCAGCATGTTGAAACTACAACACGAAAGAAGTCATAAGTCAGTGACTSATACAGAAAGATTGGATACAGAAAGGGCCCAAAAATCTCAAATTTGATATGCAACAYGGCTTAGAGGAAATGTTTAATTTGGAGGTGTACAAATCTGAACCATCATCAGTTTTATCCTTTCTTCCACAGATTTGAAAATATCTCATTTTTTTCAAAATACAGACAGAGGATGAGCTTTTTTTAGTAAAGTTGTCTGGTGATTTCTACACATTCTTCTCATTTTCAATTTACACAGAGATGTGAATTCAGTGTCCTCCTTTGTTTGAAAAAACTCAAATATATTGCTTCAATTTCTAGTGGTGTGTAGAGGAGAAAGAAGTAAAGACATGGGAGAGGGAAAAGGGAGGTATAGTACATTTTTTCATGCATTGAAATGCTAAGAACTGTCAAGAACCTTTTTACTGGAAGGACAGTCTTGAAACWCATTAATTCTATATTACGGTTTGTCCAGGCAGACATCTAAAGGACAATGTTAGTTWAAAAAAACAATGTGAATATAATGAATTTTAGCTTCTTTAGTATTCTGAACACTCAAATTTTCTCATGCTTGAGACATTCCATCTTAATGAATTTGATATTATTAATATTTGCACTGCATAACATACTGAAATATCTTATTCAGGTATATTATCAAAGAACTAAAGGAAAAAACACAAAGTAAAAATACCTATTTACTACCCACAGATAGACTGGAGTATGAGATACCTATTGTAATTGGGAAGCAACACTGCTTCCATTCTGATTATATTATTATTTCTCATTGACAAGTTGTTGCTAGTTCACTGATTTGTTTTGTTTTGTTTTTGCTTTGTCTTTTCTTTGTTTTCTAAAGTACCACCAAAGTGCTCCTTACAGACACGGTCTAATCAGAAAAAAATAGTGACAGAGAATGTACTATCTGTGAAGGTCACATTCAGTGGAAACTGTATTTTTTACAAGCAACTGTCCACGTTGTCGCAAAAAAATWAAAAATTCAAGTTTAAATTACAAGATATTTATTTTAAATCAGCTGAGTATACTTTTCATGTCTAAATATTGAGTTTTTCATTAAGCAACAACAAAAAAAATGAACAATAGAGAGGTACTATTCTAAGGTGAGATTACAGACAGCAATCATCTTTGTTTTGTATCAAGTTGACACAAATTTCAAGATTCCATCAAAGCTACTGCCACTCCTTGCTATCACCACAAGCACAGTAAATATTACTGAATATTACTTTACACTTTATTGGCCATTCAAAGTGTGTGCAATCAGACCAAGCTCTTAGATCTGTCATATTATGCTATGATTCAAAATTAATCTGAAATCAATGCAATATTTCCACTGACTTAAAATACATTTAAATCAAGACTTGTCACTGTAGTGATGCATCTCAGTTTATCTTGTATTTGTGGTGCAAAAGGAATCTGTTCATTGCCTATGTAATCACAATGTTAACATGGAAAGAAAAAGAGCGCAACTTCTGCTCATGATGTAAACTGCACCAAACAGTAAAACCAAGATTAAGGATGGGAAAGGAGAGAGTAWCAATGGGAGCTTTCACTGTCTGTGGTTTAAGAGGAAAATATGGTTAAGGACACATTTTTTGTTTGCTATGAACTACAGTGCTTCACTTATGTTCAAAGTGTGGAATTGATCCACAAGAGTTTACAGTAGCTGACTATTTAGCTGGCAACACCTAATTCCAATTCTYATTTGCACCAGTAACTACATGGCTGTGAAAGTAGACTGATTTACAAGCATGTGAGCAAGCCTAGAATTAGAGCCATAGACTTTACAACTGCACTATCAAAGCAGGGAATAAAACAAACACTGATTCTCCTAAGCTGTTTTTATGGCTCCCAACTCTGTACATTCGTAGCTTTTCATATATATTAATAAATTTAGCCTCACAAAGTTCATTTGAGAAAAGGGAATATTTTTTTAGGTTCTTTGAACAACTGTTGCTGTGGAAAAGAATCCGATATATTAAATATCRAGCATCAATAATTTTATTCCCAATATTACTAAAAATTCATAGTCCAGAGAGATGAGAAATGAAAGACTAAATTCAATAATGGTGTCTCAATATCATTTCAGCGCTGTGTGAGTTGGTGTCCCACAGAAAGTAATTTGCAGATTTTTTAGAGCAGTTGTTTTTACTTTTTTTCGAGTTACCTTCATAACAGTGATCTTCCCATGCCCCATCTCTTTAGCAAGGGCTCTATCACTGCTCCCTTCTCATTAGCAGGGTGCAGTCCTTCGGCAGGAAATCAGTGGATTGTCAGTCCAGTGGAAATCAGTTCATAAGCCAGCAGTGTCCTTGAGGCCAAGAARGCCAATGGTGTCCTGGGCTGCATTGGGARCAGCATTGCCAGCAGGGTGAGAGAGGTGACCCTGCCCCTCTGCTCAGCCCTGGTGAGGCACATCTGGAGTGCTGTGTCCAGCTCTGGGCTCCTCAGTAAAGAGAGACATGAAGATTCTGAAATGGGTCCATCAGAGGGCTACAAAGATGATGAAGGATCTGGAGCATCTCTCTTGTGAGAAAAGGCTGAGGGAGCTGGGCCTGTTCAGCCTCGAGAAGAGACGACTGAGAGGGGACCTCATCAATGTCTGTAGGTGTCTGAAGGGAGAGCATCCAGAGCATGGAGCCAGGCTCTTCTTGGTGGTGCCAGGCAACAGGAAAACAAGCAACAAACAGAAACTGAGGCACAGGAAATTCCACCTGAACATGAGAGTTTSTGTACTGTGTGGGTGAAAGCACACTGGAACAGATTGACCGGGGAAGTTGTGGAGTCTCCCATACTGGAGATGTTCAGAAACCATTTGGACAGAGTTTTGTGCCACATGTTCTAGGATGACCCTGCTTGAGGTGGGAAAARTAGACAAGATGATCCCTCTTCCAACATTACCCATTGATTCCACAAACARCTCAAGCTCCTGAACTGGGGAACACATAGCAGTTGGATATGTGTTCATAATCTAAATGTTTAATTTTGATATAATAATTTGAATACTTCAAAAGCCCTGTATGAAGATTTTCACCGATTTTTGGTGAAGCCATTGCAGACTGGCTAAAAACATATCTAGCGAAGAACATGGTAATTTCTTCCATATTAGTTTTTTGCTCCAGGACAAATATTTTTAGTGTGAGTCAGTCATCCACACATAGCTATCTCATGCCATTTGAAAYGTCCTTAATTGTCCAAAATATCACCTTCACAAGTCTGGCAGATAGAAAGATGTGTGCTCCTCTCTAGTATCAGTTGAAACATGGCAGAGGCATCCTATTGCATCTCAAGTTACACTGTCATATTGTGTCTGGACAACTGGACTGAACTCCTTATTCCTCCATTTACGCACATGGAAGCATTACACTCAGCTTCGCTGCTGGTCAGATCACTAAGACATCCACATGTAACTAMAAAGCAATTACTTGTTTAGGAAAGACAAAAATCAACTTAGTCATACTTGCTCTCCATAATYCCAGGCTTGTCTATACAATCTTACTACTTCATCATATCTGCCCCTACTGCCTGCTATGAAATTATCCTGAAGATATAAGGTGAAACATAAAACGTGCACTGTGCTCACTTCCAGGGTCACCATGAACTTTCCCAAGATCTTAGACAGAGCCTGGTGCTAGTCACAGTCAGACAATGTCCTAGGTTGATCAAGCATGTGGAAAAATCACAGCAAACATYCCTTCTAATGCTTCTGCAGATAGAGGGTGTAGAGCTGGTGAAGTGTTTTCCTTGTGTGTCAATGATGCCTATGAACGTATGAATGCATGTGCTGGATATCTGGAAATGAGCAGAGGAATTGTGTCTCAGTAAGAGGCACAGATTGTTGYGACTATACACGAGAAATATCAACCTGAGTTTCTGTGTCCAGATACCCGGGTATAGCCACCCAGCAGCTGTGAGTTGCGTGTGTTTTCTGTCAGGAAGAGAGGCAGATGCTCACAAAGGAATCAAAAAGAGAGTAAAGAAAAAATCCTAGATGAGAACTGAGACATCTAGACTTTGACTTTTAGTCAGAATAATCACAATGTTTTATACTTTAGTACATTTTCAAGGTGAATCTTTGGCTTTAAGTAGTAATTGTRAAGATGAAATACTTTTTCATATAAATCCAGAAAATGTTGCAATTTCAGATAACTCATGGTAGTCCTTTCAAATGAAAATTAGTGTTACATTTTCTTGGTCATTGAATAATCATTGTTTCTTTGTAATTACACCCAAGTAGCTGTTTCTTTCATTAACCAATAAATATCTTAGGATTTTGTATTGATATTTAAAATCATCCAGTTTATAAGAAGACCCCACAAATACCTGTATCATTAGAAAGAAGAATATCCAGCTATAAACTAGCAGTGGAGATAGATAAGTTCATTTGGAAAGAGATTTAGATTTTATCTGTGTTTTATCATCTCCCAGAGTACCTATCCATTTTTACTAACTAGGAAGCCAAGAGCAATCTCAGTGTCTCAATAAAACATTTAAAGTTAATGATGTGAATCAATCCATAAGCTTTTTAGACTCACTAAGCTAACACAGTATTTCTCTATAAGATTCAAGAATAATGATTTATACACACTGTACAGTGGAATATATTCCTAAAGGTTGATTACTTTCCTAACAATCTGATTTGAAGTTTATGATAGCTACATACAACTCATGATGAAAACTGCTATGAAAAAAATTACAGAAGTTTCATRCACTTTCAGAAGCCTTAAGACCAATTTAAATACTATAAGCACTGCAAATATTAAAAGAACGAGCATTCTGTGATAGCTTTTAAACTGAACCCAAAATAAAATTGTTGACCAGGAGCAGATCTCAGTTACTATGATCTGTGGAGTAGGAGATGGATGCGTTTACCACAGATTTACAGATTAAAGAGAGACTTTACCCCAAAGGATTTCAGGCTTGTCACCTACCGAGAGAAACTAAAGCTTTCACCAGGATTTCCTTAGTTAATGTGGACTTCTCATAAAAAAGGCAACGACTAACTGCATCCAATTATCAATGTTTAAGTATTTTTTGAATGAATGTTTATCATTGAGTATTTCAAAGAGGAATAGAAGTGTGAATGAAATTGTAAATTATTAAATTACAACTTTTATTTAATAGCACTTGTGTATCAAAATATACGAATCTAAGATTTAGAAAACAAAACAAAATTTTTATATATCAGTCACATTCAGAACTAATTATRTGCCAGGAGCTCAAGTGTGTGTTCCAAGATAAAAGATGATCAGCTTTGGAACTCGAAGTTTCCAGGTATGGAAACAGAATTTAAAAAAKGTCTACCTCTATTCAAATTTTCAAGAATAATATGTACTTTTTTTAAGATCTAGCTTAACCTAGCCAACTGCTATTGGATTTAATTGCTTTCTTTCCRCAGGTAGCTGTCAGATATGACCAGAAGAGTTTTAGCCAGGGCATCACACACCATTATGTCTCATTATCTAYAAGAAGATACTTGGATTGAGAATTAAGTGAGATTGTAATTGCTGACTTTCTGACTGTCTTTTCACAAGTTTAATAATCGTATAACTACCTTCAAAATGAACTGCTGGAATGACCCATTTTTTAGTAGTTTTAAAGTTCAGAGAACAGTATGGTAATGAATTTCCTGACGGCAACTTCTACACACATTCAAGCAATTTCGAAACTGCTTTCTAAAAAAATCAACACAGGGTTTATGAACTGTGTTTTCTATAGATTGTAATAAAAATGCAAGATGATAACAGCTGTATTGAGGCTTTGTTTTCAAACTGAATTTATTTTGAGAGAGATAACTCTGTGTGCTTTTATGATACTTCACTACTTAGTTTGTGCTTACTTTTCTATACAAGCAATTCTTTTTTTCTCTGTCCATGAGCTGCACATGAAAAACTCTTTATTAAGAGTTTTCTCTTTATTACTAAAAGTAGGTGGGCTTCTAATTGGTATATATATTGATTTTTTTAGCAAAATTGGAAAATATTTTTAACTTTTTAACAGAACCTTAAGATGAAAAGCAACACTTACTTGTTCATATATCCTTGTGTACAGAATATGGATTTATAAATATACATAGGATTTTGTAATAGGCAAAATTTTAAAAGTTTAAAGACTTTCATTGAAATTCACATACGTACGTAGTGTTCATAATGACAAGGTTGTGGATTTGATCCCTGTATGGGCCATTCACTTTAAGAGTTGAACTCAATGATCCTTGTGGGTCCCTTCCAACTCAGAATATTCTGTGATTCCTTGACTAATCTGAGCTATCTGAGCTGTCCAAATCTCTGAGGTCCACAAAAATTGAGTCTCAAAAACTTGAGAGAACAGACTTTTCTTCGGGTGCCAGCTGGCTTAAGAAGCAGTGAAAATAGCTTTTCTTATCTTATTTTAGCACTAGTTCTCTTGGACAGATTAAAAACTATAGAGGAAAGCAAAATGAATAATAATAGCAACAACAAACCAGAATTTATGGAGCTTGTAAAGAGATTTATTTTGAGTCTACAACTTTTGTTCTTTCAGTACTTGATATATCCAGCCACACCTGTATACATCCCTTCAAGTTATTTAAAACATATGGGATTATCCTGTAATTTGTTTATCTGATGTCTGTGAAAACTTGACTTCAACACACACAGACTAAATTGTTAAGAAATAATGTCATTTCATAGGTATCATTTCAGGTTTGTGACAATTCAAGAATGATCTTATTCTATGAAGAAATCAAGATTTCAATGCACAGATATGATTGCCAATAAAAAGTATATTCCATGATGTATTCTATGCCAAAACACATAAAAAAGGTAACTGCCCCTTTTCAGTCACTCCACTGATTTCCTGTGTAAATAGGGAAAAACAGAGTATCAGATTTATTTAATGTAATGTTAAGTGCCTTATCCTTGGTATCTGCTTAGTCAGTGGTAAGGTACATGTATCTGCAAAGCAAATGCTCTTCTTCAGATAATGAGGACAAAAATCACCAWGTGGATAATGATAATTGACAAAGTTAGGCTTTGGTTGAAACAAATTCTGATTTTAATTTGTCTATGTTTCAATGCCCTTTTCTTTAATGTCCAGACTGTGCCCTTTTCTTCAGAAATTTTAAAGCTATTTAAAATTCTAGCTTTACCATGATAGTTGTCATCTAATAGCTAACGTTATTACTGATGATTAGTTCTAGCTTTTAAATGACACACCTTTCCTAAATATTTAAAAAATATAAATATTTGATACAATAACACAGAAAAATTTAAGAAGCTCTTGCATACCATTGTACCAGGAGAGAGATAAACCTAGAGGATAATAGCTGAGATCTGCTACTGTGTTTCTCTGTCTGTTCAACTCAGCAAGATTATGTACCTTATTAATGTCATCTACTTTGCAATCAAACAGCATCCACATCCTTTCTGGTCAGTTTGACAAGCTGTCACTGTTAACTTACGCCCTGTCAGATATCACTTTATTTTCCCAAATGGAAATTCTTCAGATTCCTTGTCATTCTTTCTCTTTTTCTTTTGAACATGTTCCAATTTTGACTTCACGCTCAGCTGCTTTAAACAGCTTTAACAATCCATGTCAGTACCAGTAAATTAACTTTTTTTAAAGTCAATTACTAACTCATCTCTGTCCTATTTGTGATACTGTCAATAAATGTAGCCCAGACCACAAAGATAACTTTTCTCTGAAAAAAACCCTCATTCATAATCTCCCTGGTCTAACTAACCTTCCCTCAAAAATCATATGGCAGAGGACGTTTTTAGTGCTCTCTTTGTAGAAAAAAACATTAAATTCTTGATAAAACAGTTCACAGTACAAATTAGCAAATAGACTTTTTTCCCACAAGGAGTCACTTGACTTTATTTTGCTTAAATAATGTCAAACATATGAGCTTGCCTCTGCCTGCATTTTCTACTGAAAAATACTTTATTTTATTAAAAAAAACTCCTTTTTTTTGAAGGCTTAAGGGCAAAAAGTTGAGATTATGGTCACAGTTATGAAAATTACGGGTAAGGAAAAGTATACACCTGGCTAAAAAAACCTGGTGCTTCTAACTCCCAGTTCATGATTTTTAAAACTCCCTTGRTGAGTTAAAACTGATTAGATACCTCAATCCTCTGAATTTAAAGAAATCTTTTAAAAGCACATTATCTTTTTTCTATACCAAATAAATTGTGCTTATCTGGAACCTTGGAGATTAGTCTTACAACCAGGCAGAGAGAAGAAAGATTAAATTAAACATTTAGCTTATATTTTATTTAAAAATTTCCTGGGTACATTTTCCCACAGAGATCATGGAGTACAATTGCAACTGTTTGTTGACCTAGAATCACTTTCTGTAGGTTTTATCAAATTTATTAGTCATGGAGATGATCAGATGCATTTTAGCTT
>NW_026623384.1:1409039-1414200 GCF_030028575.1 Malurus melanocephalus | reverse complement strand
TGAGCCAGATGTCTTGCTAGTATGCTAATATGACTATAAATCAATCATCCTACTCCATAAATAGCAGAGAGTCCAGAGCCCTGTGGACTGCGTGCCAGGATCTCCCCTTGAGTAAGGACATCTTTGAAGGTTACTCCTCAAGGCTGAGATGTTCCTTGCTGTAACAGAGCCTTGGCAATTATCAACAGTGTGCTAAAATTTGAAATATTGTCTAAGYGATATAAGGATTGATTTTGCACATATAATAATTTAGAAGTAAACCATTGACCACATGTGGGACTAGGACAGGACCCAGTCACACCTAAATTCCTCTCTGACATGGAGTTAAGAATGCAAGCACATCCTTTTTGAACCTCATGCSTAAACAGGAGGGTCTTTCTGCTTTATCTAACCCTGTGCTCTATATAGAAATCAATTTCATGTATCTTGCCATGGAATGGTGTCAAACCACTGTCACATTTACCACTGAATTTTGATAAMTCACTGTTTTATATCAATAGAGTGYAYTGTTGTTTCYCTCTTAGGTTTCTCACTTRGGACTGAGTGCATCACTCCATTCACGACAGGAGGACCTGTTCTGCCAGCTCTTTTGGCACCCTCAGCTCCTGGTGCTCTTAAGGAGCAGCTAGCCCTTTCTCTTCCTAACATTTGATTTTGAATGAAATATGCATTATTATTTGTTGCACTATAAATATAAATATGTTGCACTAACATATACCTGAGTGTTTGGAATTAATGCTGAACTACTGCAACAAGGATGGAGGTATATCTTCAAAGAATAAAGCAAATTAGTTTTTAGAAGTAGCATGTCTGAAAAGAAACTGAAAAGTTTCTTCTAAACTTAGCATAACAYCACTGCTTTCTTGGTCTAAACATATCTGAAATGCAAGACTGTGGTGAATATAAAGCCTGTAAAATCCCCAAACAACACAGTAAAGTTGAAGATGTGAGACAATGTTAACTTTGTTCCACATATTAATTAGTTTCAAACCTCTTGGTACTCAGGAAAACATTATGAAACACTTTGTGTATGCAGCTAAATTTTTAAATAAAAAATAATAAATTGTTTGCTTCCATCATGAAGTACTCAGATTTGGAAATAAATGCATCTTGTAACTGATATTGGGAAATATTTTAAAAATATTYTAATTTTTTTTCTCCTTAATGTGTTTTAACTTCTAATATAYAGARTACTAAAGTACTCTGYATTTYRGAGAATCTAAATGAATTTTTRTCACAAGCAATTCAGAKCACGTCATAAAGTTTCATTAGAAAYTGACACATTAAAATTTATATTGGTTTCTCTTTATCTGTGACATGAGTCTATTCTGAACATTTTCTGGGCTATGTGATGTCAAGAAAGGAATCAGTATTTTATCAGCTCACAAGTCCATTCAAAACCTAAGAAACACAGTCAACATGAAAATGTTTATTGCTACAGTAAACTCTGGTAATTCAAAATAATTTGTTTATTTAAATGCTACAATCTATTTCTGCCATCATCCCTCACAGCCATTTCTTTCTATTCTTGAACAATATCAGTGTGTAGCAAATTCAGTTTATTTCTTAGGGGAAAAAGCCAAAACAAACCAAACCAAATAAGAATACCTTTTCAATTGAAATCTATGTCCTTCCATTATCTCTATGGAGCTGTTTGTATTTTAAAATTCAATTGRAAAGAAATCATCTACATAAAGACTTTAGAAATTCTTAAAACATCAAATCAATCATCAGGCTCAAGGGCATTTAGATGATTCCTGATTTGAGTGCTAATCAAAACAGGATACGCTGAATGCTGGTGATATTCAGTCATGATTTTTTGAATGCAATATTTTTCCCCTAGGAAATATTGATTTGTCAAAATGAAACACTTCATCAGTGGTAGCTGGAACATAGAAAACACTGATTAGGTATTTAAGGAAAAAAAAGTCATCACAAGGAGGCTCAAATATTGGAACAAGGTACTCAGAGAGATAGTAGGATATCTATCCTTAAAGGTGTTCCAGATAAAACTACACAGGCCAGAGTATCTTGATTTAATTAGATCTGTTTTGAGCAGAGAGAGGGCTGAGTGCCACCAACATTTTTTTCTAACCTAAATCATTCTATGATTTTGCAGTTCTGAGAGTATTTTAATTTCTGGTCAAAACTAGGAATGCTTATCAATTACATTAGAACTCTCAGTCCTATGTTTAGGATAACTGCCTGGAATAGCTATATCAAAGTCTCTTCTCTAACTACTGAAGGTTTGGGTTTTTTTTTTTTTGGAAAATTTGACCTACAATTTTTTACATCTTAATGCTGTTTAGTACCAGAATATAGTTTTACTCAGATATAATTTTTTTTCATGAAGACTGGAAACTTTTTTCTAAAACTAAATATGAGTGGCATGAAAGAGCCATTTCTTGCTTCCATTTTTCTTTATTTTAGACAATGTGGGCTGAAGTGAAAACCAAAAAATTCCCCAGAAACTGATGTAATCTCAAGGTCTAAGGGATCAGGAGGTTATTTTTGTAAATCTGCTTGCAAGAAACCTGTTTAATCTAACATTTTTAAACTATTATATTCTACAGTTTCTTCCCCTTTTTTATCTGGTTGGCTCACATTTTTTGTTTTAACGTTTGTTTTATGTAATGTTTGTTTTATAAAGCTTTGACTTTATTAAATTTATGTTTGTTCTTTCTTTAAGTATTATTTTTTATCATGGCTTCAACTTTCCTTTTCTAATATGAGGTAGCCCATCTTCAAAAGTTACTCAGCTGCATCTTGGCCTGACTGTATTGTTATCCAGTGAGAACATCTCTCAGTCCTACTCTGGTTATACTGAAATCTGTAATTTTCACCGTATTTCCTAGGACCTTCAGTTTTTTGTTTCTCCTCAAAATGTGCTTGTAGTTTTGATTATTCATGGTCTTTTCTGAAAATACAAATAAAGGACTGATGAAACTGTTCAGAGAGGAAAAGYATACATAGAAACATTATTATAATAATTTTTATTTCTAGGTTCACCTTCCTGAATTTGAAATTAATTGTACTGCATATATTGTGAGCCCTCAGGTCTTACCACAGACAGCAAGATTTTTCAGAGGAAATTTTTCAKTTCTTAAAGTTCATAACCTGTTTGGGGTTTGGTTTGGGTTTTTGTTTTTGTTATTTGATTGTTTGGGGTATTAGTTGTTTATGTGTTTAAGATGGAAGTAAAATTTATCTACATTTAGGTATGTAAAAGCAGATTTTCTTCTGGAGTGACCAWCCAGTAATCCTGAGGTCACTGCTTGCAACTGGATTGGCAATTCAACCTGCATGCAGCTCGCAGATTCCTCCAATTCTCACATCCTCTMCAATTCCACTAAAATGAAAACTTCAAAGATGTTGGCTCCATAGGCAAATGGTACAAGTAGAGAGCTGAGGCTCTATCAGCTGTGTATTAGGGGGCAGAAAAGCAGTGTAAGACAGTTGAGAAGTTATTGGGGGGAGATTAAYTTTTCCTACCATAATAATTCAAAATTTGTCTTTAATATTTAAGATCTTGAGTCTTGGCTCATTTTAATTCAATGAAAATGAATTCTTAGAGGACAATACATTTTATCATAAAAAATGTGCCCAAGGACATATGAATTTCTATTTTGATACACTTATTGCCCCTTCAAATATTAAAATAAAATTTTTATATCTAATTTTTCAGATATTTAAATGTGATTCCCACTTTCCCACAAGTCTATGCTTTCTCTCTGTCATGCAAAGTAAAAGAACATGGAAATAAGCTGATGGTCCATCTGTAGCTAAAGTCTTCTAAAATAGATGGGGATAAATAACCTCTTGGATTAGCTCCTTCTTCCTCTTTCACTTTTTCATCAAAGGTAAGGAACTACAGATGCTACACTGCTTTTCAAATCACTGCAAGATTATAACTGTGGCATCGGGGGGGGAGGGGGGGTGTTCCTAGTGCAGTTTAAGAAAAATTTCTATGGCACTATTTGCTTYTGGAGGCCTTTCTGAACCACTGCAAGAAAATGTAAGTATTTTGAGATCTGTGTAATTTAATCTTTAGACATAACCTGTGGCATACCATCATACCTTGGGGTGTACAGGTTGCCCGAGAGAGTCTTGTCTACTGAACTGAAATTTCAGAAATGCATTTATGAGAGACAAACAAAGAAATACCCCATGTGTCCATATGGGCACACACACRTACTCACACACATATACACACACACTTGGACCAAAGACTCAAAATAGGAATTATTTTTCTTGACACAGCAAGATTGGATAATCTGTCACACACTTTGATCTGTAATCTATTTGAGACTTAAAGATATGTGAATTGCCGACTGTTACACAAAGGGGTAAATGTTACATATTCTGCCAAACATATCCCAGGAAACAAGTTTTCAATCCAGAATGCCTCTCCAAGTGGCGGCTCAGTCAGTTTACACAAGTATGGCATCACAGTTAACATGGTCTTTTTTCTTTAAAGCACATTTTTTATCAGCTGGCATTCCAGCAGTCCTCTACAGTTCCATGTTCACATGCCCAGCCATTAGCTGGCATGTGAACAAAATATTAACTACAAAACAGAGACTTCTAAAAGTTTTATTTTTTAAAGTTGATGTTTTTTGAAGTAACAAAAATACTCCAAGGATTCCAAGATAAGCTTCAAACAAGCAACTGAAATGCTTTTCTCCCTTTGACAATCYACAAGTCTCCTTTATCTTTTCTGTTCCTATGGGTAAATTGAGTCATTTTCATGGAAAAGATACCTTCAGGCCCTTAGTTGCAATACCTAAGAACCAAACCAGCCTAAGGTCATTTAAAATGAATTAGGAGAAAAGACAAGTCTGTAATCCCTCTGCTTCCATCAGCTATATAGGAAGTTTTATGAGCTTTTGATATTGTTAAATAGATTTAATCCCAATGTGTTTAAAACAGATTTTAATTTCCTGAGATAAAATCAAGGCATATTTGAAACTAATTGCAAACACTCACTAATTCCACTGCAGACCAATTTTCAGTCCTTGAGTTACTTGCAGAGAAAAATATTTGCTAAGAGCCATATTTGAC
This sequence comes from Malurus melanocephalus, assembly GCF_030028575.1. Lineage (NCBI taxonomy): Eukaryota > Metazoa > Chordata > Aves > Passeriformes > Maluridae > Malurus > Malurus melanocephalus. Next base: position 1,409,139 of record NW_026623384.1, on the reverse strand, counting down.
AGTGATTAAAAAATATTACTTGTCCAGCTCCTCTCAGAAAAATCTACAACTAACCAAATAAAAAAAAAAAAAAAAAAAAAAAAAAAAAAAAAAAAAAAAA
>NW_026623384.1:1403585-1408924 GCF_030028575.1 Malurus melanocephalus | reverse complement strand
TCTTCATGACTCTGAATATTTTGTTGCTCAAGTACACTTTGTATATTACTTTGAAATACCTCTTGAAAATATTGCAGTTTATATTAAACGTGCAAACAAAAAAAAMCCCCATACTTGGAATCCATGTCAACATCAGCAGGCTTTGAAAATGAAGCATGAGGATGAAACAGCACAAGATCTTAAAACTGTTATTCGTCAAGTTCCTGCATGTTTTTGTTTTTCAGTGCTATCATATGTAAGACCTCTCCACCTTAGAAAATGAAGATCATTTGTAATTTAAGCTCTAAGATATATCAATCAATGTCCTAGTCTTTCAGATCATTTAATATATGAGTATTATAAATTGTCATTAGAACTGGCTGCTTTATAGGTTTCTGACTGGGACCTTTCATTGTAAAGCTTGAGTAAGACTAAAACTGTAAAACCAAAATTATAAACGTGTGACAAATCACTGACTGCAACTGCAAAAATCCAGGACAGCTGCACTCATGAGTTTAATTAAAGCTATCTGGAAACTACCAAGTCCTCATATATTTCAAATTTTCTATGTCCCAGCCTGTAGATCTGTGTGATTTAGAATGCACAACAAGCATTCCTTGCGTGATGGTCTCCGTTTATAACAATGTGAATGGTCTTTTGCTTGTGCCCTGATACCTTTTGGGTTTGTCTGATGGTCACAGTTGACAGGTCATAATTTCCTGTTCTCAGGAGTGTTGTTTGGCAGTGACCATTCAAATAAAATTAGTATCACTGAGGGACTGGAGGCTATATCACACAGCTAGGAGGCAATCCATACAGCGCTACCAGCTTACTTTGTGGTTTCAGGCAGGTTCTTTCATTTTGCCATCTGTCAAATGAAAATAGCAGTGGTTCATCTCCTTTGCTGGGATGCCAGGATAAAGAAGTCTGTTCAARTCGAAGAATTAAAGGTAAGGCAATGATTTATATAAAGACAAGCTGAAGAATAGAAAAAAAAAAATTACATGTAAAACACAAAACAGAACAGAAATGTTAAACTTGAAAATAGCATAAAATGATGAAGTCAAGGTAATCAGTTCCATCAATATCAAAGTGTAGTTGGGCCCTGGGAAGGAAACTCRTGAGACACAAGATATATTGATCAGGATCTCACTGCTTAAATTTTAGACTCTGGTTTGGCTAAAGAATTAAATAAATTTAGGATATGCCATGACAGAAGGTGATGATGGAGAAAAAACCTGGCATTTTTAATCATAACTCTATCCATATCAAGAGGACACTGTAAATACATCAACTACTTAKGTGTATTTTTCCTAAATTGGATTCAATGTGATACATGTTGAAATTGTGGCTCATAAAAGTTGGTCTTAAAGCTATTAAATTTCTTTCATCTTTTTTTGATGTTATGCTGAAGATACTAAATATTTTAGTTCTATATAAATTTTCTTTCCAAACAGGCAGAAATCCTTATTTTTCTTCCAGGGTCTGGTATGTACAAGAAATCACTAAATATATATATTCTGTAAGTAGAATGAAATGACAAATATTTCATGGAGCAATAAAAGGTCAGCTTGACCAAATAACTCTTCATTTTGTTATATTTTAATGGATGTAAAAGTGGAGAATGCTTTTAAAGGAAAGTGTTCTGCAGTGCTGTGATTATATGTTTGATTCTTTTCCACCAGTTTTGTGTATGGATTATACAATAGAATCACAGTGTCTCAATTTAGAGACAAGCTTAGGATAAAATGCTCTGGAATGAACATTTCATCTAAAGAAAAGGGTTTCAACAATCCCTTCCCACCAACACAAAATGAATTTTAGTCGACAATAATGAAGTAACTTTATTGACAAATAAGGCACCTGCATAGCATGGGAAAAAATGGATAACTGTCAGATATTGAACCGTAAGACCTTTACCCCKCCCCCCCACAACAGCAGAACAAAARAAACCAAAATGCCAGGGGAAGAAARAACTCTGCTGACCACGTGTCAAAAAAGAATGAAACGGCAGATGGCCCTGTGTCTCAGTGCAGAAAGGAAAGTTCATTCARCATCTTGAGGAAAAAAAGTCAGATGGCAGCCAGGTGAACCTCTGGTGTTGGTCTCTTCCTTCCAGCAGACAAAGCTGGTAGATTTTGAGTCCTTTCTTTCATTGGTTCAGCTTCTCCTGAGATCTGGAGCCAAGCTGCACCAACCAGCTCCCATCAATGGTCTGATCTCAGACCAAAACCAAGCCAAACAGTTCCAGAAGAAACAACAGAAACTGCCAAAGGATTGCTACTTCAAGRATAAAGGGGGAAAAAAACCCACCTTCTTGCCTGAACTAACAAGAACCCTAAGCTCAGCAAGCAACAAAAGAACACCAACCACTCAGCCCCCAAACATGCTGGGGAGCGAGAGCTTGATCAAAGGCCCCGCAGGAGCTTCCATGGCTCCCACTTCACCCCTGGACCCACCTTTAACATACAGGAACCATTTCTGGGCATAAAACAGACAATCAAGTATAAAGTATCATCATCAAACCATCCAAAGATACAAGTCAGGATTTCTGGTAAAACGAATGGAGGATGAGTCCTTGAAGACATTTATTCTTTACTGTAAKTTTTTTAAAGGCTAAACTATTTCTTTAAAAGTTTTCACATGTTGATACATTTGATAATTGCAGCTGCTCCTAGAAGATGTATTTAGAATGATAGTTTAAATACAGAGAAATCATATCAGTATTTGTGGCAAAATAGAAATAATTAAATTGTGCACAGTGTTCCTGTGAATGTATATGTATCCATCTGAAAAACATTTATGTCTGCATATCTCTGTGTTATGTCAAATGTAAAAGATTGTATAAAGTATGTAGATTGTTTTAAAACAAAAAGAGATTGTAAAAAAAAAAGGCTGATTGTCTTCTGCAGGTCTTTAAATAATCCTGTGCTGRACCTTTCTTAGTAGACAGAAAGGCTAAACTGCCTGGCTCTGGCACTCTCTATCCTCTATCCCTGTTGCAATAGGTCAGCACCTATTAAAAAGAGGACCTGAACATTCCCTCATACCAAATCCTAGAGTGTAAAATAAGTGCCATAAATTTTATAACATTAAACCCCTATCATTCTGGACTTTACAGTCTTTACATTACTCCAGGCACTCTGACTTGAGACGGAATGAGGAAAATAACACCTCTTCAAACCACAATGATGTTTTAGAGCTTCAAGGGCATCAAGGCATGGTATCAGAGGAGACMAGGGAAAGGTGCATTGCATGGTAAAAGAGGCTGGTTTAGAAGGCAGCATCTCTAGGAAGAGTGGATGAAAGGCACAATGCCTGTCTTAGGTACACTTATGATTTCTTATTGAAAGCAGATGAATTCTTACTCACAAAATGTTTCAATCTTTGGGATACTGGCTGCATGTAAACAATATAAAGCTGTTGAAAATGTAGTGATTAACATGAGTTAAAGCACAATTTTAACAGTGGCTTGTTGATGTTCATTCTCTCCACAAAGAAGCAGTGACTATGATCTATAAAGACTTTGCTGCTGTTTAACCATTTTTTTTTAATTGAAAATCACTGAAACATGATCAAATTAGGTGCTGACAATAATCTCAGCTAGTGTGCTAGATAAATGGGTGTGTATATATGGTTTAAAGGAAAGCAATATTTAAAATTTTGCAATCAAGCTTTTTTTTTTTTTTCCTATTGTCCTACCTTTTCTTGTAGTTTTTCACTGCATTTAAAATACTTTTTTGAGTGCTTGAAATTCTTTATTCTTTCTCTTGGGCACATTAAAAGTACAGGGGTTTTGCWGTGGTGCTTGCCTAGTGATTCAAAGGTAACTGCCTGATGTTTTGCCTTGAAAAGCAATTAGATTTCAWATAAGAGTTTGTCAGAAATTAGGTCAAGCCAGCTATGTGGTGCAAATGCAGTGAAAACATGATAAAAACTTGATATAATTTATTCCGTTTATTTGTTTCTAAACTTCATGCAAATCTATGAATTGTGKTTTTTTTCTTAGATGATATTAACTTACAGGACTAATCTTTAGCACACCTGCTTATAATACAACAGATTTTATTTGAAGGTGTTTTCTCATCCAAGACATCAAACGTGAGTTTTATATGTTGCCAGGTATTTTAATTTAAAAAAAATTGGTAACTGAGCTTCAGATGTCCCTGAGAGACAGTAAATGTATTATTTTGTCTTGTACGCTGTTGTAATAAGAATTTAAACAATAAATTTTGCATTAGTTCGTGTACACTACATCCTTGCACATCACTGTATTGTTGCATACCAAAAATATGCTGTCTATGCTATATAGCTATAATTTCTGTTCTAGATAAAACAAGTTATCTAATATTTGGTTATTTAATTTCTACTTTTGGAAAGTTACATTAAATTCAGGTTTTCTTTTAAGATACAGTGTTCCAATCCATTTTTACAAAAAAAGTAGCACAAACTTGAACATGTAATTCAGGCACATGCTTTTATGCTTTGCTCCCAAAACTCTGATCCTTTTATTCCTTTCTGCATATAGCACCAATTTCAATGGAAGCAGCAGAAAATGCTCAATAATTAAATTAACTGGTGATCTTATTGTATATATGTAGATGGTGAGATAGACATTTCTGAAATGTTTGGTCTGGAGCTTGTTTCTTCATGAATGAACTCTTAAGTTTTCATGCAGTTCATTCAAATACCATTATCTCCAGAAGCTATAAAGGGTGTTGTTGTACATTTACAACCTGTTTTTTTTCCTTATCCGAGTCACGGCACCAAAATGTCATGGTTTGAACTGCGCTGAAACCCAAAAGCACTGCACCCATGACATTCTCTCCCTTCCCCCCACCGGAGAGAAAGAAGGGAGAGCAAAAGCCCAATTAAACMAAAATTTATGGCTTTCAGATAGCATAACATTGAGAGAAAGATGCATATATGCTCCAGAGAATGGTCAGACAGGCTGGATAACTTAAGTTGCAAAATAGATTTATTACTAAAAACTACTAAGAATRCTGCCSCACAGGGGAGGGAAACAGAGATAGGGAAAAAATTTACAAGGAGAAGCAAAATAAAAACGGACATTTTAAGACACCTGTTAYCCTTTCTGGGGATCCGTCTCTGTCTCAGGTTGTCCCTCTCCAYCSCCCCATGTCTTCCTGCACACACAGGGGACAGGAATGAAAGTCTAACACAGATCAAACCACTCATTACGGTTGTCGTCCAGCATCATAGGAGAAGCGTTCTTACAGCTCCAAGCTGTGGAAGGTCTTTTCCCAAGAAACAGTCAGTGTATAACTGCTGGTGGCAAGGGAGTCTTTTCTTTACCTCGTAGGAGAAAGAATGTTCTTCAAGGCCAAACTGCGTTGTTT
>NW_026623384.1:1388367-1402801 GCF_030028575.1 Malurus melanocephalus | reverse complement strand
CGCCTGCATCAGGTTTGCTGGAGAATGTAGGTGCAGCTCCTTCAGCTTCTGGAAGCAGATGYTGAGTTCTTTTGGTTAAACTGGCTCTGGGCATGCATAGAAAACCCATGTGTATCTTGTAAACTCACACTGAGATAGGAAACTTCTGAGACTCACGTGCTGAACTGATGTTTTACATTTTAATATGGGGTTTTGTAACAGTTCAAATAACATTTAGTTTATGGAATTTTCATATCCTCTTCTCTATAACTATGATTTAATAGGAAATCTTTTCTGATTCTGATACCCCTAACTTTTATAATTAGAAAACATATTTTTAAAATAGCTTTTGTTTAAAAAGAAACATCAGCTTAAAAATCCAGTTTGTTTTTTTTTTTTTTTTCCTCCATGAATATATGACTGCACAAGTGACATTCTGGCTTTTTACTATGCAGATTTATTTTATTACTTCCCATGTGCCATTGCTGTAAACAGTGTAATTACCAAAATTGACCACATACAAATCTCAGCAAGAGGGTCTGTAAACAGTGAACTGACGAGATAACAGTGTACAAATTTCTTAGCTGATAAGTCTGAAATAATATACAATAACTTTAGGTGACAAAATGTATTAATTGATGAAAGAATATAGATATTTTCTCTTTGCTCACATTCCAGTTCTTTACCATAAAAAAGATAACCAAGRGGCAGAAGCTCTAGTTTATTTTCAGGGCTAAACTGCAAGTATGAAGTAAGGCTAATTGCAAAACTCTTTGTCAGAATGCATAATGTTTCCGATCTGAATAGATTTCAGGTCTAGCTAAAATGTGTTTCCACTAGGCAGCTAGAATAAAATGTAAAAAACCCAAACAAAGCAAACCAACTAAAAATAAAACCTCATGTTTAAGGAACACAGTTCAATTGACTGTAAGCAAGTTTATTATAATCAAAATGCTTCTCATTATGTGTCTGAAGTGAAACCATGTATGAAACCTGTAATTTTATGTTAAGGGTTAAATTCTCACTTCCATAGTCATACTCCACACCATACTCCTTAGTAGAGCCTGAAGAGAAGCCTTGCAATAGGTTAAATGAACATTCCCTGGGGGCAGCATCTCTTCCAGAGAACAGCCAGAGACCTAGTATTTTCTAARTCTCCTGTCTTCAATCCCTGACACAGAGGTGAAGGTGCAGAATATMGTTTGACAGAGAAAATGATTGTCATGATAGATCATATGGTGACACAAAGAAACAGCTATGCTTAACAGAAATCCTCCGTCCCCTCTATCCAAAATATACGACAGGAGTGAGGTTTAAAAATAAACAGTTGCTTTAACTCACTGGTCTTGGAATAATTTTTGTGCTGCACTGCTCTGTAACCATAGGATCTCTGCTGGAGGAAGGATGAAGCTTACGTGTTGAATTAAGGGTATACTTCAATATATGATAGGTTCTTTCATTTTTCTTCAAACRCTTGATTTGGGAAATGAGAAAAAGAAGTTCAATCCTTGTACATTTACACAAAGGCTAGATAGCCTACCAGTATAATGGAGTGAGGGGTACTACGTGGCAGCAGCAGTCACATTCAGTGCTCCCAGGGTCAGGGTCTCACTTCTGGAGGAAGGCAAGCCTTTTCTGATCATAGTATGCAGCCATTCTCTGTGCAAAGWCAGTGTCATGGAATAATTTTTGGTAATACATATTTGTAAAGARCTGTTCCATAATTGAAAAATTCTTGCTATCTATGATTGTATTACACAGACAATATATTTTTGTTTTCCAAGTCTTGGAGAGAATAGTTTTCTATTTCTTGAGGGAGGAAAGGAAAAYAATATTTTAAAGCTGTCACACTAATTTACTTCTCATATTATGTTAACTTTTACTCCTCATACAAGCTAATCTGAGCCTGACTATGAAATGCAGCTTTGAGTTGGCAGGCCTGAAGCCTGATTGAACTGCTGAATAACAAATATAACTCTTTATACCACAAATAAAGTGAGAAAACTGGTTTAGTGTTTCTGCAGTAGACTGGCATTAGGAATTATCTATAATAGGTTCTTAGTTCCATTATTTCTTGACAAAGAAATCACTGGACTCAGAAGTCACTGAAATTTTGTTCATCTCTTTTGTGTATTACACCAAAAAATTACCTTTGTCAAGGTATTGTACAAGTCATTTTCATAACTTGTAACAAAATAGATGAGAAAAAGAAAGTGGTTTTCTGCAATGGTGTTGTTATTTGTTCTGAAGTTGAGACGAGGCATTCTGTTACTCCCTTTAGGATACAGACATGAACTGCTAAGGATTTTGACAGATTATTCATGACTTTTAAAAGAGCTGTCCCCATTGTATTTCCGAAATCAAGTATGAAACAAACTTGAATGAATTGTACAAACATGTTTAGATCTCTGGGGGTGGGGGGGGGTGGGTCTGTAGTACGGCGCTCAGAACTGAGGAAAAGTCCTAACATTTTCTTCGGAAACCTTCAAATTCTCCTGCTGCTTAAGGAAACTGCATGCAATGAAGCAAACTTTTTTTTTTTTTTTTTTTTTTTTCCTGGGTATGCAAGCTAAACCTCATTTTGGTTAAGAAAGTAGAGCAGATGGTAACCTTAAGTAAAGCAGCATGAATACAAGAACAGACTCATAAAAATAATTGTAAAATACAATTTGTAGGGCTATATCAATCAAATCTTTTTTCTTAATGCCACGTTAGCAAATATTTGAAGTTTAAKTTACATATGTAAGTAAAACTTTCATAACTTTTATGAAATAAAAGAACTGTAAGATTTAAATACAGTGCATAACCTTTCTTTTTGCTACAAGAAAAATATTGAGATTTGCATCTTACCTAGTTTTTCATAGTATTTAATAAACTCAACCTACTGGGCTGAAGTCAGCACAGGAGTTCAGGTAGCCAAGGAGAAATGCAAAACCTTCTAGGCATGAAGGGAATAAGCTGTCAAGTAGACTGAAAGCTGTGTAAAGGAGGAATGTCTTGTACCTGGTGAAATCCATGTCTGTCACATGAATGTCATAGTACAGTTCCAAATCTGTCTGCACTGAGAACATGCAGAGGATTAGCATTTCATTATGACTCTTCATGGAGTACAAAGAAATGTCAGAGGAAGTAAATTTGATGTGGAATTTTTCTAGGCAAACATTAACTCTGTCTCTGTGGGATTCAACCAATGAAGGTTATGCACATCTCTGGCAAACATCACAGTAATGGCACATATCAGGAGAGATGGAGACTCTTTCAGTGAAGAGCAAGGAAATGTCTAAAGTTATGATTATCTCTATGATGTGATGTCAGCTTGGATTTGAATCCAAACTTGAGTTCAAATCTCTTTATTGTTTGTGTGTTGATTTTATTCTGTGGTCTGATGATGAATAAAGCATCTGGTTCCCAGGCGGGGAAACTCARATCTGAGGCACAGGGAGGAGCTGGGTTTTGTGTGAGTTTCATTCTGCTGAACAGAATGGATGTGACTCCAGGTCTCATATTTAGATTTTGCCTTTAGTTTTTCAGACTCTTAGATTTACTGATCTTAACAAATTTTAGATAAGATCCAGAATACAGTCCTCAAGCACATTTCAAGCAATATATGATCCTGTGATCCTTCTGTAGCTGAGTTAATTTTGTCTATGCTTTCTTGCCTTGTTCTTTTAAGGATGTGAATGGCTTTTTATTTTTGTCATATTGATTTTCTCATCATCAGGAACATTTCTCAATAATCATGGGCCTTTGAATAAAGAGAATAGTGCTGTAATGATACTGTTTAGCTCCCTCCATATATTCAGATCCTCCAATGCCTTCATGCTGACTTTTGTGTGTCAAAATATTTTGATGATTTCTAGCTCAGTTTCCCTCTGCTGTGGGTAATGGTTTAATTACCACAGATTTCTGTAATGGTAAAAAACACAGACTGCTGTCAGGTTTAGGGACTTGAGGAGCCTCAGAGCAGACCTTATCAGTAAAACTGAGACAGAAGTGGCTTTAAGTCTTCTCTGCATTATTTATCACTAGATCCCTTGCCTACTGAAAAGAGACATCACATTTTTCTCTGTCTTCCTTTTTCTGTATATATGCTCACAGAAACCTCGCTTGTTGCCTTTTGCATTCTTTTTTATTTCCAGCTCCAGTTTCAACTTCTGGCTTTCATTTCAAGCTTCTATGCTTGAACAATATCTCTGTAGTTCTCCCAGGCTGCTGCTTCCCACTTCTATCTTCTGTGTATTTCATTTTTTCATTTAAGCTCGATTGTGTATTCCCTGTTCAACAGTTCTGGCCATCTCCCATGATTACTAGACTGTTTGCACATTGGAAAGGATTGTTCTTGAAGATGAGCTAGCCTTCCTAGGCTATATAGGGCAGGGTACCTGTACACAGATACACCAATCAGATACCAGAAGAAGCTGAAACCTGATATGCTTGAGGTCCAGATCTGTAGTTCTGCTATCCATCTCACTTTTTCGTTTCAGAAGGTTAGTGAGGCTTTAGAAGGTTTGTTGATCAGGTGGTCTCTAGCAGATGCTCACTCTGACATCACCCATGTTGGTGTGTCCTTGACCAGCTTGCTCTTTGCTCCAAGGTAAAGTTCCATGCATGTTTACTGCTCCATTGCACRAAATTCAAATCCTCCTGCTTGCCTTCCTGTGCCTTCCGTGATAAAGGTCCTGTATCCATCTGTTGTAGCACCGTGTTCATGAGTCACACYCCATTACATATCTGTGATCCTAATGAAACCACAGCTCTGGAACTGTTCAGAGGCAGTCTCTCATTTCTCCATCTTGTTTCCCACTCAGTGCACACACACTTGTGAGTTTCTCATCACTCAGCTTCCATAGCAGAAATGAGAGTGCCTCCACCCATATGGGTTCCTCCAGGTGCCTCTTCATTTCCCACATGGGTACTCCAGGCAGCCCTATTTTGATGTTACAAGAAGAGAAAGAAGTATTTTGTGCATTTATGAARTTGGAGGTTAGGATTCTGAGCTCTGCATAGGCTGATGGTTTCTGTCTTGTTTAGTACCCCTGCAGTGGAGCTTCTCTGTGTAAGAAACCTCAGCTGTAACTGTGAGCCAGAAAACTCCATTTCTTGCTAGGGAAACTGAGTACCAAGGAGTGTTTTCTGCYAAGGAATTTAGAATTCAGTAAATGCTATCAAACCACTCTGGGTTCTGTAAAAGTCAGCAGCTCACAGATCATGCTGCTACCTCATATCTTCTCTGTAGTGTTCAGTGACAGCAAAAGGAGCAAGAGGTGCAAGTTGAAACTTAGGAAATTCTACTTGATCATTAGAAAACATGTTTTTGCTGTGAGGGTGGTTAGACACTGGAACTGCTTGCCCAGAGAGTTTGCAAAATTCCTGTCCTTGGTGACATTCAAAGCCCAGTTGTGCATGTGCTTGAGCAAACTGTTGCAGTCGACATTGCTTTGAGCAGGTGTCTTGGACTAAGTAATGTCCAGAGGTTCCTCCCAGTTTCAAGGACTCTGTGATAGTCCTTACTATCAGCTAAAAAATTGTATTTTTTCAAAATGGTGGATCTTTCTGAGTTCTTGCAAACATTTCAGCCTTTTGACTTAAGAAGCTTTTTTATGATAATTTTTGGAAAGCATAGATAAGTGAAATGTGGTGACACATCCCACTGCATTTAGAGCACTCACTGCAAAAGAGTTCTGTCCTGTCTTTCCCTAAATCCATCAAGGAAAGCACCAATCAGAATTTAAATACTCTTATCTCTTGGTTGCAGTTTAGTTTGTATTTGTTTACTTATTTATTTATTTATTTCCTTTATCTGAGCTCTGGGTTAAGGTCAAAAGAAGAAATTATTACTAGGCAGAACCATACTACAGTGAATCATTAATGATTTTATGATGCTGATGCATTTAAACATAAGCATCAATGTCAATGTTCAAAATTACCTCTGTTTTTAAGACATTCAGTTTTTGAGGTACGCATTTCTTTTATGATATTTCCATCATGAAAATCCTATAGAATGTTTTAAAAATCAACATCATTATGCATACCTTATTTTGACCCATATTTTCTTAAGCCTCTGCCTTATCTTATTACTTTTGTTACTCTTTTCCAGCATTTCTGAGTAAAACATTCTTATGCAGGAAAAAAAAAGTCTTACTTTGGGGTATTCTTCCACTTCCTTTTTCCATTAGCTGTGTTTACATTTTAAATACACACTTCATAGAAGGTAATAATTGAACAAATTTATTCTATCTTTAAAATTCTTGTTTTCTTAATTTTTTATATTGACTACAGTACCAATATTGCTTTCCTGCCTTAAATCAGTTCTTTTGCAGTCTTTGCATTACACAAGAGTAGGGTTTTTGCTACATTCATTTACATTTACTTTTAGTCACTCTTGAATATTTGTTTTATATTTTTTATCATCATTATCATTCTGTTTCAATTCAACCTACAGTCATGAATTATTACTATTATTCTTCACCTCCTTCCTTTTTTCAATCTAAGGTAATTAGAAATAAAGGTGATACTATAAAGCCAACTTGAATAGAAAAATAAACATTATGTTAGAGAAAGGGACACATTAACCAACTGAGCAAGTATATCAGTGATTTGTTGTGGTAGCACCCTAATTTTCCCACTCCATCCCCACTGCGTGTATGTGGATGTGGCTGCTCAGTTTCTGTTGCATATAAGAAAATCAAATAGCCAATACAAATTCTTCTGGAGAGGGAATTATTGTGTGATAGTGCTGCTTTTGATAAAGGAATTAGAGAGAAGAAATAAGGAGATAAGCCTGATAACATCYGTAATATGGATCAAGTGAAAATTATGAAAAAGTCCATATGAGAGCTGAAGGTCAGTGACAAAAAGAGGAGAAAAATTGTTCAGAATTGTGCTGCAGAAAGCAGCCTGACACCATCAATTTCTGATACTCCTGACTGAAGTCACTTCTTGTTTTTGTCTCTGTAAGTCTGTTTCTTTTTGGCATTGATGCAGTTCAAATAAAGTCAACAATAAGTCTGTTGAACTCTCAGTCTGTTTTTGTGATTGTTTTTTCTGTTCTCTTTGAGTGTTTTTCATCTCCTTTTCTATCTCTGTTGAAATGGGTTTCCTTCTAGTTTGCCAGTGAGGTTAGGTTATCACAGTATATTGTCTGTTGGCTCAGTGGGAAAGTAAATCTTGGCAAGTTAACATGGGAGTTCTTTTATAAAACTCAGGAATCATTGAGTCATCTCACCAAAATCCACTGGTTCTGTTACAACACTGAATAACTGTGTAGCTTTCTGTAAACAGAAGCAAATGTTTATAAAATGCTATCACTTCAATGAATTAGAGGTGCCATGAAATACCTCAGATTACCTATTTCAATGGTATTTAAAACCAAAGAATATTTGCAGAAATTTCATTCAGTTACCTTTACAAAGAAACAAGTGATCTGATACTGGAAAAGGGTCTCCTACGAAGCTGATGCCTTTAAATTCACAATCCTCTGAAGAAATTCAATGCTATTTGTTAGATACCTGTCTAGAAGACTTTATTCTACACTGTTAGATTATTGGCTTCTGAAAAAAGTCACTAAGTCCACCAGGTCATATCAAGCTCATAGTTTGTACCTGAAAAAAATGTTATCCAAGAAATAAGCATCCAGCTTTAAGTATTTATTTTGATCAACATTCTGTTTAGCAAAATCACAAGTTCTTTATATACATTATTAATTTCTATACTGAAGTGATTGTTGTGGAAATAACCCAGTGCTATCAGTACAAGATGTTTCCTTATCATACAGGTCCCCAAGAACAAATCTAGCTGAAATAAATATGGGGCATTATGGAATCAGAGTTTATTCATGGATGTAAAGAAACAAGGTGCATTACACACATTGCACAGACTGGTGAAATTCCCTTTAATGACCTTAAATTCTTTGGGAAAGCCAAGGCCCAATGCAGAGCACATGCCTGAAGAAGCAGGATCTTATCTGCATGATAGTTGTCTAAACTTTGGAGGGCAAAGCCTGGTGGCACTAAACGTACCCCATCCCTCCCTTTTTATACAGAAAATACTKCAAGTTGGTGCTTTTTCCCTGAGTGCCTGATACTGATGCTTAGGCTAGTTGCCCAGACTGCAACCATAATGAAAGCTGTGAGCCGCAGCGGCCGATTGGAACCGAGCACAAAACTGCTGCTAAATTGTCAGTAGAGTGCTGCACTGTGCCACACTGAATGAAACACTAGGGTTGTTCTGCAAATGAGGCACTTTTTTTTCAACTCGTATTTATTGTTTATGAACAGTGTTTTCTGACAGTCTTGGAAAAGCCTCCAAGATTTTTATAATGACCTGCTTTTATATTCTTTCTTGTAATGGATAAACTGGCAAGGATATAAGCATCAGCAAGGCATGTTGCTTAATGAGCATGAGTAGACATGGTCCTCAGCATATTATTCCTGCACTTTGTGAATATAATTCATCCTTATAATAAAATATTKTCTCACAGCAAGCAATAGTGGGGCTGGAACGCTACACACTAATCAGTCTACGATGATTGCTCATATCAGCCTGAGCCTGCTTGTTCCACAGCAGAAAAAACAAATCTTCTATCATCTCTGGCAATTCTGGTTTATGAGTGCAATTATATGTACTAGAGCTTAATGGTATTAATATAAATAAAAGTACTAAGTTTAAACAAATCCATATAATGGGAATTTTAATTATTCAGCTGTACAAAAATTTGTTAACCTGTTAATGGTTCTGTAAGCTAAGAACTACATAATTACTGTAGGTATTTTCCCCCTCCTACAATCTCCACTGCTCTCCATCAAAATCTTGCCACATAAATCCAGCACATATCCTCAAGATATTTTTTGAAAATATTTAAATATTTGTAGGTTACATTATGGGCAATGATTGACACSGCAGATTACTGAGATGTTCAATGTGAACATGTGAGTCCTGTGTCAAATAAATGGAATAATAGTAAGCATGAGGACTTGCATAAGGCACAGAGCAGATGTGGAGATTTTTATCTAGTGAGATACAGTGAGGATAAAGTAGAAAAAGTCATTGACACTGATGTGCCTAAGGAGCACAGAGATCCTTGAGCTAATCTTCACTGAGCTGCAAAATCCATGTAGAAAAGCAAAGGGCCATGTGGCTGCACCAGCTGGTGTCCACAAATGTCTTATCCACACATACATGGCCCCACATCAAAACAACCAAGATTTTTGCCAGCTCTCCTGGCTTACACTCAGCCTGTTTGCTGACAACATCACAGGGTATCGAACAGGCTGAACACATCCACTGGTGACTGARAGTTGATGGTGCAGCTGGGCAAGTATGACATGTTTCATACCCTGCCTTTTGCAGGGAAAATCACACTGCTCTTAGAAAAACAATGACAATCCTTTTGGAGTTGAAAATTTTCCCCAATATCCAATCTAAACCTCCTCTGGTGCAACTTGAGGCAACTTTCTCTCACTCTTATTACTTCTGGGATTGCCTTTTGAAGATGCAGTGTGCTGGATGTACCTGATAAGGTAATTTTTTTAAGTTGCGGTGTCCRCTTCCAAGAAGGCTGGAATTGTGCAGCATATTCAGATACATTTTGGAATTGCAATATTTTATTGAACTGAATGAGAAAAAGTCAGCAGTGCACCCTTGTTAAATTAATTTGATGAATACCAAGTTCATTCAATGTTGTGAACTTCCCATAGCTTCAGTTCTCAGAGTGAGTTTTCACATCCAGTAATACACTTGCCTACACTGCAATTSCATTGCCTATGATGCTTTGATGACCTTTTTTTCAGAGAAAGAGCATGCCCTGGCAGATATGCAGACATCCTGTCTACTGTGTTTCTTGTTTGCACAAGATTTTAGGTTTATCTCTGTGTGCCTCAAACTATCACTTTAATGCGAGTATCTTAGAGCAGAGCTCTGTGAAAGAGGCGAATTTAAAAGCAAATTCTAATATAGTAACTACATTCTGTAACAGCAAACTCACAAAATCTCCCTAAAGTCCTCTGTGTAGAGTATAGCAGAGGTTTTATCTTTTTTTAAAACTTCTTTTTGTGAGGTCATGTCTGGTGAAAAGCTCCTCATGACTTTGAGTGCACTTYGCACAGCATTAAAAACAGTCCTAATTCAGCCTTTTCAGTCAGATGCTTTCAGGAKTCTGTGAAGGTAAAGATCTCAAAAAGATCATCTGCAGGTACATATTAACTTTGTATTGGACATTGGACGTTCATAAGGAAGATGCTAAAAATAGATTAATTAGTCACATAGGCATCTTTTTATTTCTTCATTATAATCCGGGATATTTCTACTTCCTTTAATAATCAGCTTTAGGGAGGATGAAAGCCTGCTTTAATGCAGCAGATGGGAGAACATCAGGGATGGTTTTAGGATACCTACTGCCTTTGTAAACATTATTCTTTGATCTAATTTTAAGTCACATCACATTCACGGAAAGTCCAGTCACAGACTTTTTTTCCCTTTCCTTTACATTAAATTACACTGTTTACAGATAAATCTATATGATTCACAGGATGTGAATAGATTGACAGAAAAAGCCACCACATTCTTTGTCTGCTGCCTGCCTATCCTTAAATGTAGCTCAGAAACATGAGTTATAGATTGTAAAATAGTTGTAGCCTTCCTGCAGAAAAGCAAGATTGTGCTAGTATGAACTCTGGAAAATGCTTAATCATGGAAAAGAGTGTTTCCATTTCCTCCTGGAACACCCCTTCTAAGAACAGCTGTGGTGGGTTGACCATGACTGGATGGCAGGTGCATGCAAGCCACTATATTACTGCTATCAGTTCCCTCCTCAGCTGGATGGGGGAAGGAAATAAGCTGGCAAACACCAAAACAAAACAAGCAAACCAAAAATCATTATGGGTTGTAATGTAGGCAGTTTACTAAAGCAAAAGCAAATGTTGTGCACATGAAAGCAAAGGACAAAGAAAACCCCAACAATGAATATTTTATTCTACRCTTCCCATCAACAGGTGATCTGCAGCCACTTCCTGGGAAGCAGGGCTTTGTCACATGCAGTTGTTGCTTGAGAAGGAAAATGCCATAAATAACAAATGCCTCCTTTCCTCCCTCTTTTTCTTAGCATTTGTATCTGAGCAGACGTCCTATTGTATGGAATATCCTTTGGTTAATTTGGATCAGCTGCCCTGGCTGTGTCYCCTCCCAAGATTTTGCCCACCTCCAGCTTACTGGCGAGGGTGGAACAYTGGAGAGAGAGCGCTGAGGCTGTGCCAGCCCTGCCCAGCGGGASCCAMACTCTGGTGTGCTATAAACACCTTTCCAGCTGCCAATGCACAAAGCACAGCACTGTGAGGGCTGTGTGGGAAATGAACTCATCTCAGCCAGTCCAAACATAGCCCCATAGCCAGACCCTACACATCTTCAGACCCTACACATCTTCAGCTGTAGTGGTGACATAATACACAACCCCCAGCAGCCTGTGCAGCAGCTCTTCCTGAGATGTTCAAGGCCTTGACCCAGTTAAATCTTGAGAAGGAGGATGCAGCCTCCGAGGCTCAAACTGCYGGAAGCTGCGCAGTCTCTGAGACTAGGGAAGTTTCATTTGCCTCCAGGAGGTTTGCAGCTGTGCAGGAGTTGTGCTGCCTAATGAAGGAGCTCCAGGTGGAGATGAGCAGATTCAGTCTCATCAGGGAAGATGAGATGATAGAGATCACCCAGTTCTTCTCTGACCCTGCTGCTTCAAGGACCCAATCTCCCACTGTTGCAGAAGGTTCTGTGCCTGTCAGGTCAGAAAGTAGAAATTTCTTTAATGGCAAATACTGAAAATGGTTGACTTCAGACACCAGGAGGAAGGTTCCTGCTACAGCCTAAAATTTTCAGTTAGGCAGTAAATTGACTTCTCTCTGAGCTGATGAGGAGCAGGGAGTGTTGACCAATGAAGCATTCCTCCTAGCTGGCCCTGAGCCATGCAGCAGAACCAAGAGAAAATGGTGAATGACAGCAGTGGGAGACTCCCTGGGGAAAACAGCAGAGGTCCCCATCTGCTGACCCGATATGTCATMTAGCAAAGTTTACTGCTTTCCATATTTCCCTTTCCAGATTTCCCTCTCAGACAGATTTGTGGAGGTGCTGCCAAGGTTTGTCTGTCATTCAATCATCCCCTGCTGCCCTTTCATGTGGGCACTGACAGAACTGTCAGGGGAAACCTGGAAAGTGTGGAGCTTGACTGCATGGGTCCGGAGAGGGTGATCAAGGACATTAGGGACCTGCTCTCTGTCATCCATTTAGTGGGGGGAAACAAACCCTCTCTCTGAGGACCGATGACTGCTTGGAGGAGAACAAGTCACTAAGATCCTCACCTTGGAAAGAATATCCCAATGTAGGTCAGTATATCCAATATCCCATTGTAGGTCAGGACTTGACCACATGAGAAATTACTTTTCCAAGACATTTCATGGTTTGTTGACCAGCAAGGTGACCACAGGGTATCAATGCATTCTTGTAGCAAAGAAGGTCAATGGCATTTTGAGGGATACAACAAGAGTGCCAGCAGGTCAAGGGACATCATCCTTCATCTCTACTCAGTGTTGGTGGAACCAAATCTGGGATGTTCTGCCCAGTTCTGGTCTTCCCGTTATAAAAAAAAAGCTATGGGAGTGAGTCCAGTGAAAGGCAACAAAAATATTGAAGAACTGGAGAATCTTTCATACAGAGAGAGGCAGAGAGATTTTGACTGTTCAGCCTGGAGAACACTGGAGTCAGGGTATTTTAGCAATGTGTATAAACACCTGATGGAAGAAATAATAATAATAATAATAATAATAATAAAAGAATCTTCTAACTAGTTCTCAGCAAAAGGATATGAGAAAATGGGCACAACT
Source organism: Malurus melanocephalus (assembly GCF_030028575.1). Taxonomy (NCBI): domain Eukaryota; kingdom Metazoa; phylum Chordata; class Aves; order Passeriformes; family Maluridae; genus Malurus; species Malurus melanocephalus. Next base: position 1,389,965 of record NW_026623384.1, on the reverse strand, counting down.
TAAACGTGGTAAATTCTATCTAAAGACAGGAAAAAATATTTTCTGTGAAAAAAATGCTAAAATTATGGATTATTGGAGATGAGTGAATAATACAGGTTGTTCTAAAATCTCATTCTAGGTTAGAATGGACCTATCAAGATGCAATTCAACAAAAGCCTTATACCAGAAAAAAATCCCCCTTTCAACAACTGATTTTTGGTACCTTTCTCCTCCCAGTGATTCCAGTGTAAATCTGGTGGGATCATACTGAAGATAATGGCATTATTTCATATTGATACGTGCATAAGGGAAAATGCAATGCTGCCAGTACTCAGTGTCTGATTCTGACTTCCTTACTCTGTTGCAGAGTGCAGAGAACAGATCTGAAGGGTCTCTGCCCCTGAGGTTGTCTGGCTCCTCTAAGCAGAACTTTTTCCCTTTCATCCTTTCACACTATAACTCTTTGTGAAAAGAATGAGTTGAGAATGTCAGGGCTGTAAAAGGCAACTCGGAAAGAAGTGTAAATATYGATCTGATCCTTGGTGAACAAATGTGGCCCAGAGATGCAGAATGCCTTTTTATGCTTTCTAGTTCATGTTGGCCAGGTCTACAAGCAATCCAATGGGATTGTTTGTATGAGATAAGGCAAACAGGACATAGACTGTCTTATTTCATGAAATTTACTTCAAATTTTGATTGTTAGGGCTTTATGTAGTTCACTAAAAATTTTTTAAATACTTCTCAGTACTCCTAGATGGGTTCAACCTTGACATTTGCAACTTATTCATCCCTGGCTGCTTTTAATAATTCTAAATTAAAAAAGAGTATGGTATGTTTTTCCTGCCTATGCATATTGGACTCTGGCAGCATTCACAGCCAGATATAAAAGACAATGGTGTATCATAAGGGGAAAATAACAGATGTTGAGTCATTGACTCCTCATTCAGTCACCATATGTGTCCCTTATAGAAAATGAAATTTTTTTTGGCTCAATTTCTCATTTTTCTACCCTCATATCCCTAGATCAGCTGCAGCATTGGATTTTTTTCTGGGAGATTGATCTACTGGACATTTACATAGATTTTTACATTCACATTCTGTGATGAACTATACAGTACAGAAAATTAATTCTACCAGTTTTCAAAACATAGGGTTCTGATGGTAAAATATATAGTATCTGTGATTATTGCAGGCAGTCAGACTGTTAATGTAGTCCTTTTGGTTCCTTGAAGGCTCCCAAAATTCCAGCATCAACTGCATCCAACCATAAGGCAAATAATTATTTGATTCRCTCACGCACATATGTGAAATCAGCTGTTGTTTTCATTGAAAATTCATTTAGGCTGTCAACCAAACAAGATGAAGTTCTAAGACTGGGAGAAGTGCAAGTCAGAGAACAAGAAAATAAATAATAATTTAGAAAAAAAAAAAAAAAAGAATATGACTAAGAAAGGTTAATATGATAAACTGGCGCCATTGGCAAATATTACAGTGCAATATTGAAGAAAACAGAGGCATCAGCCGTTTATTTGTCATGATTGGAAATATTAGCAAAAGCTGGAAGTTGTAGTACAATGTTAGAATATTTCCTTGAAGATGTCCCTCAGCAAAGCAAAGAT
>NW_026623384.1:1383024-1388351 GCF_030028575.1 Malurus melanocephalus | reverse complement strand
AAGATGAAGTTCTAAGACTGGGAGAAGTGCAAGTAAAAAAAAAAAAAAAAAAAAAATAATTTAGAAAAAAAAAAAAAAAAGAATATGACTAAGAAAGGTTAATATGAAAAACTGGAGCCATTGACAAATATCACAGGGTAATAGTGAGGACAACAGAGGCAACAGCCATTTATTTGTCATGATTGGAAATATTAGCAAAAGCTGGAAGTTGTAGTACAATGTTAGAATATTTCCTTGAAGATGTCCCTCAGCAAAGCAAAGATGCCTTATGGACTCTTTCCCTGAGGATGTCAATGAAATATCTGATAATATATTCTCTATTGTTCATCCCATTYCCACTGTATTACAAACACATAAGTATGGAAAAGTACACACACACAGGTATCTATGTACTTTTATAGATGTTTACACATAGACACATGCTAGCCATAACTGTCAAATAAACAAATAAGAATTTTTTTACCTAATTTTAATGGTGAGTAGATTAGTTTAACTTCCATAAGTTCCTTTAAATAAAATCTCATCTAACATTATCATGTTAGCAAAATATAAAATAATTGTGATGTCTCTAGGCATTAAAGTGTTTTGATTTTTTTTTTTAATACAGAAAACATTAATTATTTAAGCAATAAAGAAAGGTTTTGGCAATTCAGAGTTCCACTTGACTCATAATTTTTCTGTAAGAAATTTGTCAAATTAAATTTAGTTTCTAAAGTCAGCAATCCATATATTTCTTCCCATATTCTCTTCTGTCATTAATTTAAATAAAAGCACATCTCTTACTTTTGAAAGATAAAACATAATGCATGTGACACGATTTAAAATACCAGGTTGGATGTTGCTATTACATTGATAAGGAATGATGTACCTGAGATGGGGATATCCACTTTTACTGTGTATGACCAAACCAACAGCTTTCTAAAGATGGTGTTTCTAATTTGTCATAACATTTGAGCAGATTGGCAGGACAGAACATCCCAGGGGCTGGAGGATAGACTTAACAATAAATCTCACAAACATTTAGACAAATATTCTATCTGAAYTGGATTGTCTCTGTAGTTCATTGGCAGGAAATTAATGGAAATTGCTATTTATAAGTCATGCTGTTCCATGACTGCTCTGCATCTGCTGTTTGAAGGGTTCTTGAAGTCATGATGTGAAGTCTGCATTAGATGAAAGGATATTTTCCAACTGAATGTTGCAAAGACAGTTTTTGTCAGGCTGCTTTGTGAACTGCTGCCTCACAGAGTAGACAGTTAAAAATTACAACAGTAAATGTATGGAGTAAAATGCATCACATGAGTAAGTGTTTAGCAGTTCTTAGAAATACGATCAGTCTGGTACTTCTGAGGAAACCAAAGAAGTATATGACACATCATTTTGTGAGAAAGAATTTTTTCATGTAATAACACCATACCACAAATACATTCTGGAATATCTATTAATTTTTTTTTTTTTTTTTGAAAGGTTGCAAGTCTTCCAGCGTTTTTCTTGAATACACTAAATGTGTAGTGAATATTGGCTATATAATGATAGATGAGATTCCTTACTTTTATATGCATATGTGTAAAACCTAGATTTCTAAAGTGAGATGGAAGGATTGCTCTGTTATCAAATGAGAAGTTATGGACATGCCTAACAATGATTCATTTAACTGGAATCCTTGCCCTCCCTGGGAAGAAATAAATGCTCTAGAGGGGATTTATATCCATTAACTTAAGGGCAGAATAGGATGAAAAGTTTTGACTCTCCAACTGCTTCAGTGAAGGCAGGCAAATCCCACATACTATTTCCAAAACCAGGTGATTTAAAAGACCAATCCTTATACAATATCATGTGTGATTCAGCAAGAGTCATAATTTGTTCTGGAAATCTATAGCTTCTGGACAAATAAAAAAGTCTTATGTGAAGAACCTTTAAAACTTTTTTTTTTTTTTTTTTTTTTTTTTTTTTTTTTTTGGGGTTTTTTTTTTTTTTTTTTTTTTTTTTTTTTTTAGGTTTTAGGGGGTTTGTTTTATGTTTATGTACCAAAGAAATCAGTGTTGAGAGATTGGAGTGAGATGGTGAATGGATGTCAGAGTTTGCTTTAATTTGTTGTCTTCAAACAGAAAACCAGAATTTTAACTGAAAGCAAAAATAACAATATTTAAAATTCATAAGAGAGAAAGACATTTTCATCAAATACATTTAAGAGACCTTGGTAATTCCTTTCTGCAAGATAAGAGGAGATCATAAACATGGAATTCTAATAGTTACCCCTTTTACTCAACTAGAATGGGATCAGTCAGGCATTTTTGCTAAATGGATTTCAACTGAGAAATCTGGTATATATTTCTCAGTCCATTCAAGATAAAAAATTAAAATATTGGGGTGATCCTGGACCACAGGGTCTACTAACATCAGTATTGTTTCAAAAGAAGGTGCTTTGTAAATTTGAGTTTACAGTCTATTTGGTCAAAATTCAAGTATGTGAGTTTTGTACATCTATTTTTACAGTTATGAATACAGACATATTTTGCATACAGATCTCAGACACTTCAAATTCTATCATTTTCCATGGAGAGGGATTATTTTACATAATAGGAACTGATGTTTATCCATTCTAAGTTGGTTTTTTTGCAGGAGGAAATGATTTGAAGCAAAGGAGGGATTTTAGGGCTCTTCAGGCAGGAGGCTATTTCTTTTCTGTGTCCTTATGTCAACCTTTTGCTACTCTTTGCTTCTTCTTTTTGTTTTGGTTGGTTGGTTGGTTTGTTTGTACATTTGTTTGTTTGTTTTTCTTTTTCATCTCTCGTTCAGTGTCAGRAAAAGGAGCTGGACAATTCAGCCCAGCACAATTAAATACTTACAGGCCAAGAAGAAGCAGAAACACTGATGTTTAGGCAGCATGTTTGAAACTGTTAGTTATAAAACCTGAATATTAAATTCCTCTGAGAAACTGGAAATTATTTATCTTCAAAGCAAGAATTTTCAGTATCTAATTGTTAACTGTGTAATTGCCAAGKTTATAAGACAACATTCTTAGGGTAAAAATCATTCCTTTATTGTATAAGGTGTTTCAAACATTTCTGATCTCTATGGAATTACACATTATATCCATAATTCTGATTTTGCTTATGGACCTTAAAGCCTCACAATGTTGTCTCTATTTCTCAAGCTGTGTCTTTAAGCAGATAGTGTTTATAATGTTTGAAATCTGATAAGCAGATGTGTCTTACTTTGCAGCCAATCAAGAGAATTTTCCATTCCTACCCATTATTGTTTGGTTCATATTAAAGCAAAATTATTGAAAGCCATATTTCTAACAGGTGCCTGTACTTCCTGTGCTGGGGGCCCCAGTGCTGGGTGCAGAACTCCAGGTKGGGTCCCATGAGAGCAGAGTAGATGGGCAGAACCTCTTCCCATAACATGTTGGCCACTCTTCGGATACAGTCCAGGATGCAGTTTGTTTTCTGGGCTGCAAGCGCATATTGCTGGCTCATGTACCATTTTTCATCCACCAAAACCTCCAAACCCTTCTCATCAGGGCTGCTCTCAATCCTTTTATCTGTTGCATTGACAACAGAGCCTGCCCCGACCCACGTGCAGTACCTTGCACTTGGCTTTGTTGAACCTCATGAAGTTCCCATGGGCCCCATTCTCAAGCTTTTCCAGGTCCCTCTGGATGGCATTCTGTCCTCCAGGTTTGTCAGCTGCACTACTCAGCTTAGTGTAGTCTGAAAATTTGCTGAGGGTGCCCCACTGTCTGTTACACCAGTGAAGGTAATAAACAGAATGGGTCCCTCTGACACCACTCATGGCCCATTTCCATCCAGACATTGACCATTACTCTCTGCATGTGACCATCCAATCAATTTCTCATCCACCCAAGAATCCACCTATCAGATCCATTTCTCTCCAGTTTGAAAGAAGGATGTTGTGGGGGACCATGTCAAAGGTTTTACAGAATTCCAGCTAAGTGTCATCTGCAGCCCTTCCCTTGTCCACTGATGCAGTCACCCCATGTAGAAGGCCACTGGGTGGGTCAGGCAGGACATGACCTGGGTGAAGCTGTGCTGGCTGTCTTGAGTCATAGCAAAGCTTCTAGAAGGCTTTCATGAAGGTTTCATGATCTTACCAGGCACAGAGGTGAGGTTGCCAAGTCAGTAATTCTCAGATGGCCTAAGTATAGGGAGAAAGAAACTTGGATCTCACCTATACATTTCTAGCTTTCCCTCCCTTTGATATAGCCCTTGAAAAAGCTGGTTTTCACATGCTTGGTTTTCAGATACTTTTTCTGTGTTTGGTAGTTCTGTCAATTAACTTAAAAGTAAATGCTTCTTTATTTGTGTTTATTATCTTTTATTTTGTAGTGCACAGATAAAGTTAATTTGTAGCAATATATTGTCCTTATCTTCACTTAAAAAGCTACACTACAAACCGAATACAGTGATTTCACTTGACTGTAATGCTTGAACTACTTTATGCTCTGTGCTTAATACAGCTCTTGACTTGTACAATTCCTTTCAGAGTTTTGTGGCAATTTGACTTTGACTTTGTCTGAGAAGTCAGATTTATTTTCACTGCAACAATCTGCCACAGCATTTTGTGTGTTTTTCTTCTGCCAAGTACATARCTTTCATGTTTCACCCCACCCCCCCTTAAAGAAATGGCTTTGAAAACAACTGACAGTTTGCAGTCATGCAATTCAGTGTTTCAGTTCTGGATTTTTAAGCCGKTTATATGTCATCATATTCTCTCTTATGCTTACAGCTATTGCTCAGTTCTAAGCGTAAGCTGTAGCAGTCAGTGAGCTCTATTTTCAGGAGATAAAAATTAAAAACACAGGAGAAACAGGAAGAATGAAATGTAAATTTCCAGTTTCCTCTGTCTCTTTTACCAGTAGTTTCACATTACTTAACTGAGCTAGGCCTACTTTATGAAGACAGTGATCTTTAAGATTTAAAAAAACCCACACAAACCCTGAAAGAATTAATTTCTTTTTATTTCTGAAAAATTATTATAGGGAAATTGGCCTGTTAATGGAAAAGCAGTAGCATGTGACAAGAGAAGCAGTAGCATGTAACAAGCATTTTTTGCAGTGATTTTGAATATGCTTGTTGCTTCTACATGATTTTTCTTAAGCAGGTAGGAGATAAGATAGACACCTTCATTCATCACTGTGCAAGCATGTGAAAGCAGTTATGGGGATGAAAGCATTCCTTATTCTGTTCTACCACAATGTCAGCCCCAGGGATCCTTTTTTTTTTTTTTTTTTTTTTTTTTTTTTTTTTTTTTTTTTTTTTTTTTTTTTTTGAAGCCTCATAGACATTTCTTGAAACTAGCAA
>NW_026623384.1:1328475-1383001 GCF_030028575.1 Malurus melanocephalus | reverse complement strand
TTTTTTTTAATATTCTTTTTTCTTTTTTTTCTATTACTTAGAGCAAAGAACAGTAAATATTTCATTCACAGCTGGTTTTACACCAAATCTGTGCAATAGTCAGTATTTCTACATAGTTAAATATGCATATAATTTTTGAGTCAACACTTTTAATATGGACCATTTAAATATTAAAAGCTAAGCATATCTGGTAATAGCATGGGGATGTTTCTGAGATTGAATCTGATTTTGTGTGCTGCAATATCTTCCTGCCTCTCTTTTTGCAGCAGCATTGGTGAGCCTCCAAAAGCAGAGTTGTTAACTGAGGCTGTTGCTCAAGGAAGACCTTAGCCCTCAGGAAGGTATTTTTTTTATAATCATATTAATGGTTTTATTAAACCAATACAGAAAAGAAAATTCAGATATATAATTCTTCAGTTTCATTTCTGACATGGTTAGTTTTMAAGTCTAGTCCTTTTATCAGCTAAATTCCAGAGATAACAATATGAGTAGGACCCAAATTTCCCATCTCCTTCATTTGCTTTGTGAGAGCATGTTCATGTGGGTGATACCAGATGATGATGACAGCTGTGAAATATTATCAGTCATCTGATACCTCGAGCGTACTGTCAGGAGAAAAAGAGAAAATAAATATTCTCAAGTTTCAAGGGGCATGGAATACTGTTTGATGTGAGCCTTGCCACTGAAACCGTAGATGACTTGATATAAAATATGCTTACTGAATGCAGTAATGTCATTCCTTATCAACCCAATTCAGAGGATTAAAGATTAATCATCTCACATTAGACTGAGTCTCTTTAATTTCCCTCTCACTTTACTCTTGATTTTTCAAAGTTCTTATGCAAACAAATCCAAATAGTAATACCCATTTCTTTTACCTATCAAAAAGTTAAGAGAAAATAATAATAATAAAAAGAAAATCATAAAGTATTCAATCAAAAACCTAGTGAAATAAGAATAAAGGACAAACTTTTATTTTTCTTTTTTTTTTTTTTTTTTTTTTTTTTTTTTTTTTTTTTTTTTTTTTTTTTTTTTTTTTTTGGGATTTTTAGTTTGTTTGTTTTTGTTTTAGAAAAACATTCAAAACATGTTGGGAATTTACATTTTTCTTTGAATATGCCTTTTCCAGTAAAAAATAAGCTCATTAAATTTTGATATATTGTTTAAAAAAAATATGGGCAGAAAGGTAATTTTTTTTTTTCATTATTATAAGGTATTGACTTCTTTATGATTAAATTATAGATAGTAATAGCTAGGCTCTACTTCTAGTTATTTCAATAACTTTCTTCAAATACTGGATTTGAACCTTATTCTCTCCCCTTTCGAAAGAGCTCTCAGTTAAAAAAAAAAGGTATGAATGGTTTGCTTCAAGGGTCTTTGGCTCCACCTTGTGTCCATTACATTTTCCTAAAGAATCTGGTAAGTCATGTCAAAAAGCAAAAGAAAAATATGGATGAAATTTTTTGCTTAAACTTAGTGGGAAGCTTCACGTTGGTATCGGTGGTGTTGGATTTGACCTCATTGTCCCCTAAGAAAAATAAGGGGATGATACTCAATAAGTACTGTATTTTCCATTTCTTTTAACAATTATAATATTTGAAAGAAAAAAAAAAAATTCAGATGGAGAGATACATAAGCCACACATAAATGTTTTCTTTGTATATTAATAAAGACATTATTTATTGGAATAAATCTTCAACTGATGTAAATGAATTGTTTAATTTAAGTGGAGGTTTACTAGGGAGGTAGGAAAATTAAAGTGTCAAATGGCAACGTGCTCTGCTCATTTAGGGTTGTGCCTGAACTTTGAAAGAACCCAATTTTATAAATCACCCTTTCATATTCAGCTAGGCTGAAGTCTGTTTTGTAAAAACTCATCCCAGTATTTTATGTTCTACTCTACAGAGGTTTTTTCTCCATAGAAGGATCACATGAAGCAGAAGTGTCTGGCCTAATATTAGGCAAATGTCTTTCAGATAAGTCTCACACAGAATTTTAATTCCTGCATCCTAACTTTTTATGTCTTCTTCTCTTTAAAGGTATGCTCACGATTATGTGCTGGACAATAACTGCTAGAACAGCAAGGGGTATGTAATGAGTGGGAATATTTCATAGAGTTATCTTCCTAAAATCGATGTCTCCCTTTTCCCTTTCAGGTACAGACTCTGGGAATCAGTTGGGGTTGGGGGGAGCTTACCCTGTTTGAAGTGAATGTTAAATTTTGCTGTTTCATTTATGTGTCTTGTCTTGTGATGCACATCAGATCATCCAAAGAATGTCAGAGATTCCAGATAAGAGTTTGGGCTTTTGGAAATTTCCCTGATGAGAGGCCTCACTGTATGAAATGGATGTCCCAAAGCAGCCAGTAGTGACCTCAGGAATCAGGAATATCTCAGTTCTTCTAACTTACTCAGTATATTACAAGTGCAATAGTATGGGAAAAGGACATTAGATTATATRCTAGGAAGAAATTGARTATGTTTGCAATAAACAAAGTCACCTCTGTGTTTTCTCAGCTTTGTCTATGAATTTAATTCCTTGCTSTATTTGTTCAGCTATTTCCATTTACTCAACTTTTTTTCTTCACTTAGTTCTGAGATATTTTTAAGTATGGGTTGGTGGTTTGGGTTATTTTGTGGTGGCTTTTTTTCTGTTGGTTGGCTGGGTTTCGGRTTGTTCTGTCATCTTTGTCCTCAGTGGGAATTTTTTCTTGGGCAAGAGATGCTACTGAGAATTTATCTTATTTTTCCTTCCTAAAAAAATTGAGACATCAGTTTTGGTTCTGTTATTTGTATAAATATCCACCTGTTTTTTTTCTTGCTGTTTTGTTTATTTGGTTTGTAATTTTAATGCATGGTTACTGGTCTACATCACCAAAGAGAAGAACTTGCCCATCTGAACTTTTATCAACCAAACTATGGCATGATTTTTAATGCACAGATTTTTTTTTTTTTTTTACCCCCTTGTTAAGGAAGGGCTTACTGAAAATAATTGCATAGAGTTCTACATCACCATTATAAAATTAAGCTCAACCAGAGAGAAAAAAATAAGTGAGTGCTCTGCAGGGCAAGAAAGGAAAGGATAAAAACTCTGTACTCATTTTACTATATTTGCCTCCAAATTAAACGTTTTTCTTTCCCCAGACCTCTTCCTCCCTTGTCCCTGGGGTCATAACAACTCTTGTCTTCTCTGAAGAAGAGGAAAATGAGGGGCTCAGCAAAGTGCTGTGCAGCCCAGAACACGGGACCTCATTATTGACATTGCTGCTCTCTTTGGCTTCTGTTAAAGAGCTGTCATTTCCTGATATACAAGCCACAGATTGAATGCTGATCACCATGTACCTAGAGACAGATGTCTGTGAGAATAAATCAGTCTGGTACACAGCTTTTCAGTAACCCTCCAGGGCTCAAATGTTCAACACTGCTGGTTTAAGGCAAAAGGAATTTGGCCTAACTGTTCTTTTTCTTTTCTAGTCACACAGCTTCTTTTCTAGCCTGCAGGACTTCACAAAAAATATTCAGAATTGCTCTCAGTCATAAGAAAGAAATTTAGAATATAGTTGGTAAGGCATTTTGAGCTTGGTTTTATTCAGAACTGATTATTACAAGGTACCTTAGCAAAGAGTCTTCACCAGTAATAATGCCCCTACTTTTCATGGGCATGCTGATGACACCAAGACTCTTCACTTCCTGCCTAAAAGTAACAGACACACACTCCACACTCAATACAGCTGCTCCTGGCTCCGTCATTCAAGTCAGGAGAAGTCAGAACKAGATAAAACAATGACCAAAGCAAACCCTATAAAATATTAAGGTCTACATTATCAGAGGAAGACAGCAATCAGTCTGGCAGCAAGCCTGAACAGCCTAGATAAGGTAACATCAGATACATTACCTGTGTAATGTCTTGAAAAATTACTAAAGAAAGAAGACACCTCTTACTGACCTTAGCAATTTCTGTGTTGAGTGTGCACTTCTGAAATCAGAACAAGCTTTGCATCTGGTTGGTCCTTTATATTTTGTTTTCTGTTCTACAGTTGAAAAGCATATGGAAAATATCCATAGATGTCATTGTTGCTACTTTGCACATCACCCATTCTGAAAATCTATGGATGCTTGTTTTGCTGCTTGGAGTAAAAACTCCAGTCATATAGCACAGATTTAGTTACGTWATGGCAGACCCAGAGGGAAGCAAGTGCCATGATAAATGGCTATTCAATTTTTTTTTGTGTGTTTTAAAGAAAACCATCTTGATCTGTTCAATTTGACAGACATACTTTGAATAGTAATTCTCTTACATGTTTTATTACTATGGAATGACAGAATCACAAAATATGTTGAATTGGAATGGACGCACAAGGATCATCGAGTCCTGCAGAGGGCAATTCCCAAGAATTGCATCGTCTTGTGTCCAAGAGTATTGTCAAAATGTTTCTTGAACTGTGTCAGACTGGTGCTGTGACCACTTCCCTGGGGAGCTGTCCCAGTGCTCAGCCACCCTCTGGGTGATGAACCAAGAACCTTTTCCTGATATCCAGCCCAAACCTTCCCTGACACAACTTTAGGCTGTTCCCTTCAGCCCTGTCACTGGTCACCACAGAGAAAAGATCAGCACCTGCCCCTCCTCTTCCCCTCACAAGCTTTCCAAACTGAAAGAGTTTTGTACGTATTAATTATTTGAGACAATTGAGCAAATCTATATAGTCCTCACTTGAACTGCCGAGGTTTCTAAGTATTCATCATACTCACAGATTAGTCAAGTAGATTGTCGCAATAGCAGCTGGCTTTAAATAATGAAAGCAATAGAAGGCAAGGGACCCTAAAAGGGGGAAAACTAAAAAAGAGTAGTTTCTTTAATAGCAACTTCATTTCTTTAATAGCTTCAGGATGCATAAACAAGGAAAAAAAAAGAAACAAAATAACTTTCAACTTGGAAACCTGTCTTTAGAGAAAAATATTTATACTGAGTGACACATGAAGCAAATTAATTCAGACATGAAGTCCATCTAATTTAGGTTAGGTTGTTTACAATATTCAAAGGCAACATTTTAAACACTCAGTTTAATTCATTGAARCAGTTTTATTGTGAATGAAGGCTATTTAATTTGGGAAACAAATTGATCTCAATTATACTCAGTTAAGGGTCAAGCTGAGTCATGATCAAAGGGTGTCAATTACTTTACATATATTTTCCTGGTAACATTCAGGAAAATCATTAGGGTTTACTTCTGTGYCTCTTCTAATAGTCTATAGCAAGATTAGAAAGTGTCAATTAATTAACAATGTAATATTCATATTCTTCTAGCATGACACAAAATCAGAGTGCAGGGAAGTGATTTCTAAGTGTATGAATAGTATAATTGCAATTATCTTTTCTGAGATTGTCGCTAGTGATAATTTTTTCAGATTCTGTTTAAATGGTTAATTGCATATGTATGGGTGTCACAGTCCCCTGAGTTTCCCAGGGCTTGGAGCAGAATGGTTCCTCCCTTTTTCTTGATGCTTTCTGAAAAACCTTGACAATGTTTACTGTCTGAAATGAAGTCTTATTAGTCCACAGTTGCACAAAAGGATCTAGAGCACTATAATTTTAAATAAAGTGATGCTGATTTTCTCTAATAAATAACCAAAATATAAGTCTTTAAAATAAGTGTTCCTTTTGACCACTATGTTGTCCTCTCCTCTTAAATACCTCTTTCTAGTACAGACACTTTTAGAGGTTTTTGCAGTTGCAACAACTTGAATGCAGACATCTAAGCTTTGGTTTCTAGTCCTGCAGGCAGGGCTCTGTCTTCTTTAGCATTTACAAGTTGTTGAACTCTAAAATCCTCATCAGTTCCTATGTTCCACCAGTTTCCCCAATAACATCCCAACACTGAGAGGACCAGGATGCACACCAAATTGATTTATATGATAAGGTCTGCAGGATGAAAAACCAATCATAAGCAGCAAAATGGTGCCATGACATGCTACACACATATCCCCCTTCARCAGGAGTCTCCCAGAGTGCAGCAGTGTTTSAAATATCTCTKTATTGCTATTTGCCCTGCCTATTTYAATCTGGACTTCAAAAATGTTTTAAAGGGGAAAATATTTCAAAGGTCAAAATTGTTCAAGGATCTTCACCAAAGGCTCTTAAAAACAGCAGTGAGTAATGAGATACAATAAAGGTCATCAAAATATGGGAAAACTTTTGGGAAGAGAGTAAGAGAGTAAATAAGGGATAGGAATATATTTTTTTATAGGGGAAGGAGGTCACAGCAACGGARAGCTGTGGCCAGGAGTTGTGTTGTGGCCAGTCCTCTTTCAGCTGTTTCTATGGAATATTGTGATGAGATTGAGCAACACAAAAAATTTTCTTCACTAGYAAGTTAGGCAAGAAAATAAAGGCAGGAGCAAGAACTGCAAAGAGACCTTTCAATATTCATCAAGAAAAAGACATATTAAATTCAGCTTAGATACAGTAATGCCATGCACTTGATAATGGACAGTCCAAAATRTGCACATATAATGATGTACTCTGAGCTATCAGAACACAGGAATGAGATCTTTGGGGGAAAAGTGCAAAAAGCTTATGTTACCTTCTATTAAACAAAGAACTTGTGTTAATACAGACAATATTTCCTATTAAGAAAGAGTAAAACGTTTAGGCTTCTGAGGAAAATGGTGTTTTGTTAAGTAGTTCCGCAGATCTACAACTCTGATTATAATTATGCCTCATTTCTCATGCTATTTTGAGCGAATAGTTAACTGCAGAAGGTTAATATCATGTAGGTTACTTGCCAGTCAATGGCCAGAAAAGCTTAGCCATCTTTTGTTCAAGCTCATTTAACTTTTTGGAGCCTGAGATTTCACWCAGAAATCTGCAAAATAAGCAGTGGCAGCCAATTATTTAAGTTAAGTGGGCAGTAAGAATGCATCATTTACTTTTTAGCCTTCATTAAGTCTGGGCCCACTGTCTCAGAGGTGGTACAAAGGGCGTTACCTAGCAAAGCATAGAAAGCAAGGAGGGGAAGGTAAAGACAGACCCAGTCATCCTATGCCCAGTTTGGAAACTGAACCTATTCATATATGGGAAGATTTTAATAAGTACAGGGAATATTTGGCTAGCCAGTTGCTGTTGACTTACTTTCAGAAAGGGGTGGCCTGATTTCACAGGTTGACCATAACATTGCTGTCAAGAGCTTTGAATATATTGTTTTATTACAAGGGGGAAAAAGGAAGGCATTAAACCTATTGATGTGATTTTGTAAATGTTTTTAGATTTCAACATTTTAAATACTGCATTTTGAAGCACAGTCATGCACAGAAATTTTAACAAAACTGGTAGAATCTAGTTGCAGTTGGCTTTCAAAAATRCTTAAGTACCTTAATGGCTCACAAACTCTACAAACAACCCACACATTTTATTCACTTAGAAGGAATGAAAAATCGAGCATAATATTGTAATCAAATATACAGAAAGGGTATAATTAATGTTTTGTGCACGAATATACTTCACTGTGTCAAATTTTTTTGACARGTTATCAATGCAGCTTCAAATTTCTCTTATACTAGTCATGCCTTTGCTTGATTTGGTACATTGATAAATTGATTTTGGAGGTGGCTCTCTGCTCTGAGATCCCCATAAGTATGAATAGTACCTGGGACTTCTGCATGYTTATATGATCACAAAACTGTAATAAAATGTTGAAAATGATGCCAAAGAAATGAAAAKATGTTTACATTGCTTTGCTGTTTGACTGACAGCAAAATGTTCATCTGTTTGGCCACTTATTCCATAATCAGTCAAATAATAGGTTGTTTGCAATCATATTAATTTCTGAGAATAGTCACTATGGTCACTGGAAAATAAGGGATGCCAAATGCTTCAGTGTTTGTCTTGTGCCTGTAAAAGTTAATGTTCTTCCACACGTTAATAACAGGAAAGATATATTATGGAGAGTGATGTAATTAAAGAACAAAGCAGATGGTATCTGCAGTGAGAAAATGATCTGTAGCTGTTGAATCCTAGAGCAYAGATTAACTCTTGTCCATACAGGAGACACCATGCCAGCAAACTCGGATGCATAAAATGTAATTCTGCACATGTTGACTCAGCTGGTCAGCCAGAAGCAGGGGCAAAAGCTTTCTGATGAAGCCAGGTCCTTGTTAGTAAATGCAAGAATAATTTCTAAGCAGTTCAAGCAAGAATATGAATTGTAGATCTCTGGCCATTCAGTACTGTGATGTCTTTTCTCTTTTGCAGGTCCAGGGTATTTTTAGGTTGTTGCACTATCTTTCCTGTCTGTAGAGATTGGTGACTATTGTGGTCCCACAATGAGAGTGGAGGTTTGGCACATTCTAACTGTCTTCAGGACAAAATCTGCCATTTGAGGCTGGAATAAACAGGATTTGGTTTATTTATTCGCAGAATAACCTGGGTGCTCTGCAGTATATCTTTTCTTACAAAGATGACGACTTACATTTGTTTGTAGTTTTGAGCTCATGGTCAGGTGGGCTGCAGAGTCTGACCCTGTCCTTGCTGAGACTGAAGACACTCAAAAAGAGGAGTTTATGTACTGCAGTGGAGGGTAGCCATCAATGTGACAAAGCTAGAAAAGAGGCATGTGAAGAAATAGTGTAGACAAAACCACATGAACGACTTTGCTTTTGGAGTGGCAAAAAAACACGGCCCAAAGCCCAGCTTTTATAGTCCCCCTGGTGCCACTTCTTTTTATAGCAAAGCATAGCTACTCCTGCATTCTCTGTGTACAAAACACATTCAATCACCTGATCCCATTGCTAGGAAATTAAGATTGTAAATTACTAATGAACTGTGTGCTTGGCCTCTTGCACACTCACTTGATCTCTCCCCAAACTCAAGGGGAAGCTGAATAGCTGTGGGCAGAGCAGAGCTGAGCCTCAGATAGGAATGAGCTTGGAGCACAAACAAAGCATCTGTGGCCAAAATTAACTTGTGTTTGCCTGCCAAGGAAACCATGAACAGTATGATAGCACAGAAASGAAGAAACAGCTTGTTTTTGGCATTAAAAAGGCAAACCAAAACAAGATACTTAACAAGACCCTTTCTAACTTCCGAGGGACGTGATGTTTTTCATGCCAATGATTCCTGTATTTCTGTTGGAAATAGAGGCTCAGTCACTGATGTGTCAGCGGCTGCCATTAACCTGTGTGTTCTCTGGTAGCTGTGCTTGGCAGTTGCCTGCTTACTGTTATCAAAGCCACATTTTCAGACTATTAAAAATCCTGTTATTGAATCACAAACTTACAAGGCAATGAGTTTCTCCCTTGCTTCCTTGTGATTAATGAAGATGGTGCTGCTGAGATGAAAGGCAGCTCTTCTCTGATATACAGATGTTTTGTGCAATTAGTGTACTGTCCTAATAACTGTGGGATGAACACCATCCAAATCATTCATGTTATGAAGAAAGAAGAACTTTATTTTCTCACTTGTCATCCTGTGTAATGGTGAGAGTCAACTGATACAATTAACACTGGATTGCTTTTCATCATGTAAATCTAAGCTAATCCTGTTCCAGAAGCCTGTCTCCAATTAGGAAACAGTGAATCAAAATATGATAATTTCTACACTTCAGTGATGCCTCTTGGGCTATTTTGTCATTTTATCTGCTTTTGTGATGGACCATATGCCACTAGCTCTCATTCATTTTAATGAGAGAGAATAATTTCACATGGTCAAGGCCTTTATCTGTTTTCCACTTTGTGCTTTAGGAGTAGTTTTCCCAAAGAGGTTTCAGATATATTCTGTGATAACATACAGAATCTGTGCACAAGCACTCTCACTATTCTGTTTGATACTAGYGATTGTGTGAAAATAAAAATTTCATTATGAGCCTGAGGCTTGATTACTTCCTCCACTTTTTTTTTTTTTTTTCATATTTCAGCTCCAGTTACATTCCAGGAAAGAGACACACATGATCCATAAGACAGCAAGACTGAACTTTGGCAATCTTGTGCTTGAAAAGAAATGCTTTGGGCGTAGGATGTCAACAAACCAAGGAAAAGAGCTCATCCAGGCAGGCTGTCAGATTGTGGATGTTGGTCATATGCTGAGGCTGATTGGGACTATTAACCAAGTGATCTAAAAACTGGAGGAACACTCTCATCCAACATTCTAAATTGAGTAAGAATATYCATGTTATGTAGAAGAAGATAGATGGAGAGAGGAAGAGATAGATTGATGGAAGAAGAGGAAATATTCACAACTGGARAGGAGACTAGGGCATGATATGTGACCATTGTATTATTGTGGCTGGACATGTGTGTTTCTTGGGCTGTACAGCAGAATGAGTTTCTTTTAAATCCTGAAAGTTGTCATGAAATCTGTGTACTGTGTCTTGTTCTGCAGAAAACATCATGGTACCCACTRGTTTAGACATTTGAGAGTGTGACTTATTTTATGTTGTGCTGTAGCCAGAAAAAACAATGAATCCCTAGTCCAGGACTTTGGAATATGCCAGTCTGGAAGCAGAAATAGGAAAACTTGGAGTATCAGAAGTACTGAATGTTCATAATTCCTAGTAACATGAAATGGGAGTTAAAATAGCTGCCTATAATCTTTTAAACCCCTGAATTGTTAAAAATTGTCTTTAGAGAGTGCTACAAAAGCATGAGTAAATGGAAAAAGAAATTATTAAACCTACAAGAAATGTTTTTATAAAGAGCTAGGTATAGTCATCCATCAGTCTGTCACCTCCAGACTTGTCAGATTGCTTTGGTGTAAATCACTGCGCAGCTCAACTCGACATAAAGCTTTACACCACATGAGGAAGCAGTCCAATCTTGGAATCAGGGTTTTCTGTTTTAAATATAAAGTCTGTCTGCTCATGCTTTGGGCAGAGAAATTACGATACCTATGTGAAAGGCAATTATTCTGCTCTGGCGAATTCTTTCATCACCTTCCCCAAAGCACTTATTGTCTGGAAGTAGAAAGCATGCTCCCACCCAATTTCTTACCCCTGAATGAGGAAGGAAATGTGAATATGCTGTGATTCTGTTTTAAGCTACCTGCATGGTCTAAAGTGTCAGTTAACATTAGCCTTGGATGGAGKTTTGCATGAACTTTCAACTGAAAATAGGGAGTGCTTCCAATCAATGACGCCCCAGAGTCGAGAAAGTGGAAAATTGGTTTTATAAGCATACAACAAATTGAAATGAGTCTTTTGGTGTTTTCTTTCTTAATTTAGTATGTGAAGAGCCTGCTGCTGATGGAAAATTTTCCCATTATTTTTGAATTAGTCATATTCTGTTTATATTCATTATGTCATCCTCCACAAAGCCTGAAAATGACTAACAGTAATTTATTGGCAGGTAGGCAATATAAATCAAACATTCACTATGCATTTTGTTGTTTTGAGTGTCTCTTTCAGAAAGGAGTAGAATCCCATACATATCTGCTTGCATTCAACTTTATCTGTGAGATATTYACAAGTCCTAAGGGAAAGAATTGGTTTGCAAAAACAAGATAAGGAGTTTGACAAGGGCATTGAGAGATAGTAGCGTTTCCCTAGACTGCTGCCAGAGCTCTTCAAACATTTTATTTATTTTAGGATGAAGAAGTTTGTTTATTTTCCTCCCTGGAAAGAACAGAGCAAACTACTCAGTAAAGGAGGTAAGACATTGAAATCCCACCAGTTCACTTAAAGTCAAAATAAACCACTACTAATTATTGGCAAAATGTGGCTGTTGAGCAGGAGGGAGAAGAGAAAAAAAAAACMAAAAAAACCAAAACACCACAAAACCATCAATGGTGAGGGTCTGCTCCCAGACAGTTCTCACATAGCGAACAAAATTGTAGTTTATCATGGTAATAGTGTAAAGATTTATTCCAGGGTTGGCAGGTTGATGTAACCCACTGTTAAGTGGGCCACACTCACTAGTTATTGAATGTCTAGAAAATTGAGTAGATTCTATCTTCTCTTGGCAGCTACAGCTGTACTCATTAATTTTCAGGATGAACATTTCARCTGGCAACTTGATAATGGCTCCATCAAGTGGTACAACTGCTTTATAGCAGACTTTYGGTGCCTCTGGCTGAGGAAACTGCCTTCTTCATTTCGGCTACGAGAGGGGTTTGGCTCATCTTGAGGACAATGAACTCTGCCAACACTTTGGCAGGACAGTTGTGTGGAGAGAAAAGATTTATTACCACGAAAAGGCCAACATTCATCGTATGAATCCATAGGATTTAGAAGAGTGTGAGAGGATCTCAGGCACATCTCAGAGGGTGCCAGATGGAGACAGATGTTCATCACATGACTCTTGTTAGTTACTCCTGGAAGTGAGATACACAGTTCAGTTTTATGTTAACGTTGGATTTATTGCCTTATGCAATGGAATAACTTCAGAAATTCTCTTTTGGCTGAAAAATGAGGAAAAAAATGAAATTTGAGGTATTATGGGGACAAAATGCCTTTAGGTTGCCTAGGAATTGGCCACAAAGGCTTTTGCTCTTTTTTTTTTTTTTTTTTTTTCTTCTGCAGCTATAAAACTGTATATAACTGAATACCCTGTTTTTTTATTACCTTGCCCACTTTTCATAATGCTTTATTAATTAAATGCCTACCATGTCAAGAGAATATTGTTCTGCATCTGATGGGGAGATGGAGTCAAACAGAGCTTATGGAAAAAATATAACTTACGGAAAAATACGATTTGTTGACTTCAGGTTAAAAAGCTTCTGGGCACTGGTATCTCTGTRGGCAAATGTGTTGAGGGGTGTGAATTATCTCTTAATCCAACAAGATTTTAATACTTAGGATATAACACATCTTCTAAGTTTAGAGTATGGGTGTGAGGAAAACAAAACAACCAAACCAACCAAAGTACCCAGGGTGACCCCCCTCCCCCCCAATAAAAGAGCAAAACAATAAACCAATAAAAATAAAAATACTATCTAGTTAAAAAGAAAGAAAAATATTATTTGAATATATTATCCATACTGTTTGATAGAGGAACTCAGAAATTACAGATTTTGCATTATTTTCATTTGAAGTAATTTGTGGTTTCAAACTTTTTACTCCTATCCCTGCTTGATCATGCTAAGATTAGTGGTAAAATTGAGTTTTAACCTTGGCATTTGTTCTCTTCTTTTTCTAGGCGTTATGAAGGCTACAATCTGTTTCACATGAAATTCTTTTGTTGAATTCTGTAAAGAATGTTCTTTAGTAACTAGTAAAACTTCAGTCAAATATAAAATGGATAAAACATTTTTCAAAACACATGATCACTGCAACAGTAAAAGAGAAACCATTCTAGGCTATCTCATAGTTTAAATAACTCTGAAAAGTAGAAATAAATGGATGGAGCAATATTGGGGTCTATACACTGTTTCTACTGGCAGTTTTAAGGATTCAATCATGCAATTTCATAGTTGCTGGGAAATTATCTTGTCAAACTGCTAAATAACCAAGTGAGCTTCAAGGATATTTTGTGTCGCTTAAAAGGAAAAAAAATGTATAGTATTGCTTGCCTTCATGTAGCAGCAGCTCTTTTCACACAGATTTTTAAACAGTACAAACCAAGTCCTCAGTTTCCTCTGAGCTACTTTTTTATTATTATTATTTTTATTATAATTTCCTTCAGCTATTAAATAGAATAGGCTGCTATACATCATTTCACACATTATCTATGTCACTAATGTTCATGAATCCAGTTGAAGAATCTTCTCTTGCGAACAATCTTCCATCATTCATGTGACGCAGCATTTCACAGTGAGGGACATTCCTAGCACACCACAATGCAATAATGCAGAAACCCAGGCTGGAGATGGTTTCTAGAGAAACTGGTTCATTTCCTTCACTAAAATCAACTTCTCCAGTCCTCTAAAATCATACCWTCACATATACAGATATGTCCTCTTTCCTATAACTGATGCCCAGATTGATCTTTTCTGTGGAGGATAACCCCTCCCCTTTTGTCTGTGTTGAGCAGCCTGCAACTGCCCCTTGGAGTTCTTTGGTCATGTGAGTTAGCCCACCAAATATCTGTACTTCCAAAGGTTATGTAGTTCTAAGACTGCAAATTTCTTGTTTATTTCCCATAATGTGTGCTGGCATACAGGCACTTGAGTGGTTTGTCATCTGACCCTTGTCTTTGTGGGGAGTTTGGGACACTCCCTGTGTCTTTGCTCATCTCCAAACTTCGGGCACCACTCCTCAAATAATGTAGCTGAAAACCACTTCTGTAACCTAGTTAGCCTAATAATAAAGATATAATCGCACCTTTTTGATAGGGTGCTAATTGCCTTATCAAAGAATTAATGCCATCTCTTTGYAGTAACCCACAAACTTAGTGGAGTATCTGAATCGTCATGGAGGGCAAAACCCTGCTGGAAACAACAGATGTGCAGCCAGATGCTGATGTGTGAGATATACCTGCTTCTGCTCGCCCTTCCTTCTGACTGGAAGGTTATATTTATTATTTATAGCAGAAAATAACCCTGAAGGACTTYCCCCCTTACTTCATCCTCTATGTCCCTGAAGTTCTGTTTGATTATGGAGGTGTATCTTTTGTCCAATACATAACTGGATCCAGTGTAATTATAATAAAAATGCATTTTTATTGCAAAGTCAGAATAAACCATCTGAGGATTTTCTGTGTACTTATGTGAATTAGCCCACAACCATTCTTTAACATTGCTGGTATTTTGTTGAATGTCTCCAACGAACRTCTGTTCTGTCAGAATTTCTAAATAGGACATTAAAAGACAATAATAGGTTTAAAAAAATTAAGAAGCCCAATAAAATATTTTTTTTTAGTATCAAACAACCCTTTCTTTCAAAAACAAACAAAAAAAATCCCACCAAAACAAAACAAAACAAAACAAAACCTCAAACAAACCCAAAAAAGATTTCTCAGCATAGTTGCACTGCATTGTTATTGTGATTGCATCGGACAGGAACCTGAGCTACTACCTTTCTGAATCACACGTTTCTATTTTTTTTTTTTTTTTTTAATAACAAGCAATGGGGTTTTTTTTTTAATCTTTTCTGTCATTAAGGATGAAAGTCAACTAACTGTCCATGAAACTGTCTTTGAATATGGCAACAAGGGGATTCAGTAGCCTAAATACAAGTATTTGTTGTCATTTTAGACATTGGATGCATGTCCTCCAGAAGGATGAATGTATCTCATAAATCTTGGGCTGTACCTGCAGGTTTCATGGGGAGGTCATGCATAACTGGGTCATTCTTACACTCAAGTGCTGAAACATTTTGTGCTTCAAGGTTCCCACCTTCAGCTGCATTGAAGGGGATTAAAGAGAACTGATTAATTAAATATTCATATGAGATAGAGTTTAAAAGGATGTCCTGTTCATAATTTTAACCTCTACAGATTTTTAAAACAAATCAGAGATTTTGCCTTAATCCCTTGCCTCCAATAGATAGTCTTTTATAAATAGCATCAAATATCATATACATTTACAGCAGCAGTAATATAGGCTGTTTTATCCCCCTGAAACTAGATTGTCTTAATACTCTCTTCATTATGTTTTCCTGATTGCTCTATGAGTTTGATAGTTCAAAATCAGTGAAAACCAGCACTAAGAATGTAAAACCTGTGCTGATATTTGTGTTTTTTTACATGTAGTTGCATCAGATTTTTTTTTAATTTACTCCATCATTACCACTACAGAAATCAGCTGTTAAGTCAAAAATAGTGTTGTATTCCAGAAGGTGTCAGTAGAGTTCTAGAAAATAAAAATGAGGATGCTGTCTAAGCTCTACAGTATTAAAACATTACGATGATAGAAATGGCTGTTTTGCATGGTGATTTGCACAAAGAAAACRTTGTCTACAACTACGACTTGCTACGCTTTTCTGATAATTTTAAAGAAGACCTGTTTTTCTGCATTTTCAACTAGTGAGTTAGCTAAAAGATTCTGAAATATATTCTGCTGAGAAAAAGGCCTGAGATCTAAGTATTCATGTCAAACAAGGAAACAACAGCATCCTCTGCAAAGGAGCAGCAACACTTCCACTGGSCTGAGGGAGTAACCTGACAAGTTTAGGGCTAGAGCATGAGAAATATCTTGCACAGTTGTATGTCACTGACAGGATCTTTTATTGATCTCAGAACACATCACAGCTTCAAAAGAAGTACAGAAATATGGGGCTTTTGATTTATGTTCTTCTGTCTCTGCTCCTCTGTTAGTGGTAGCCTGATCCTGTTCCCTCTCAACCRTGAAAGAATTCCGAAGGATTCACTCATATGAAACCCCTCACATGACACAATGCTACATTTATACACACATTTTAATAAATGAAATTACAGMGCAGATAATAAGAATACTTTATAATTTGGGAGTGAAATGTGTAATTGCTGCCAACGCAGCAACTGCTTTAAAAATTAGTACTAGACAAACATAGAGGCATCTTAGAGAGGCCTTGCAAATTTTTTGAGAGGCTTTTAATCTACATCATTGTGACAGAAGTGTGATTAAATAGAAGACGGAATGTAGCTGTGCGTCACAGTTGGGTATTGCATGCTGGCAAAACTGGTCCATTCTAGTTTGTTTCTTTTTTTTTTTTTTTTTACCTTCTCAAGTCAGGAATAAAATTAGAGCTTGGTCTGTAATGATCAACAACACTAATGAAAACTAATTGTACTTCCCTTAAGTAAAGAGGGAGTGGTTGCATTGATGTTTTTAGGGATAAAACAATAGAAAATGCACATATAATGGAAGTACATTCTCATACATTACTGATATTTTATAATGTAACATTAACAACTTTCAATCTAGCTTCAAGTATACACTGGGGAGAAAGTAGCTCATAATGCCCTTTCAAAGGCTTTAGCATTTTCACCCCACTGGAACTCATTTGCTCTGCACACCAAGTTCTCCTAAGTTCCCCAAGAAAACAARCAATGTAAACAAATTGCCAGATGTGATGTATGCTGTATCCCTTTCCAGACTCTCTTACTGCACTTGAAGAAAAAATGGGACTAATAGTGTCTTCCAGGAAACCTACTGGCTCCTCAGGTCTGGTGATTGTGGCAACCCCTCAAGAAGGGAGGGCTCTGACTCCTTTTCAGGACCATTGTGAAATCTGTTGATASTGATGGTCATTAGGAGCCAGCTCACAGCTATTGCAGTACGAATCCCAACTAAGGGCATCCTAACTGAATTTTTTCACCTTTTTAGACTGGAGCCGATTTTAGTCATTAAGGTTCTCTATGATTCAATTTTTAAGCTTTTCTTGGCTATGAAGAAGGGTTAATCAAATAATTTAAATGCAATGAAAATGAGATTTTCATCCTAATGTGATTTCAGAACATCTTAATAAATCATAAAATATAGGGATTTTTTTTAAAATATCTTATATCACTTTTATATTTTGCTAGTTAAAATTGTGACTGAAAATACGATGAGCATGGAAATATAAAGTAAATGATGTACTCTAAAAGACACAGCAGAGTGAGGCTATGCAATTAGGTCCTTAYACTTTTTTAATCTTATAATTAATCCATCCAGGCATGATGAACCATATCACTGTTTTGCAATTCATGCCAATTTAATGAATTTGGCTATTGAAGACAGTGTTTTTACATGATCATWCTGGAAAAAAAAATCACAGTAGTCCAAATGCATTCAACATGATAAATATCTGCTTATAAGGCTGGAATCAAAGTGTGGTGAGAGTATTTCCATGCTTAAGGTGCATCAAGCTCTTTCATAACATTGATCTTAACATGACYTTCTTCGTTCAGGTATTACAGATTTTCTTCGTCATTCCTCTTTAGAAAAYTTTTCAATAAAAAAAGATCACATTATGGGAAGTTTTATTGGTTGTCATGTCTGTTAAGCAACTTCAGAGCACTTGTTTAAATCATTTGAATGGGTCAAGACTTTGAAGTTTAAATAAGCTCTGAAGGGATGAAAGGATCAAGGATGAATTGCAGTTAATGATGTTTTCAAGTTCCCTCTTTAAGTGACTTTTATGAACAAAAAGAACTACAAAGATTTGCCTTTGAGTGAGTACTTTCAAGGTCTATAATTGAAAACAAATGTACATAACACTTYAGCATTAAATTAGGCATGAGCAGGAATATATTAAAAGTATGATTCCTTGAAACAGAATATCTGTACTTATCAGGTGTACTYAACACTGTAAGTAAATTAATATTTCTTATTCCATTTCTATTTTGTGTTCATATTCTTTAAGTGAACCAAGGGAAAACTTTCTGGGTTGCAAAGCACACTACTCTCCTTACCAATGAGTAGGGTGTTCATGCCTACTAATCAAGTCTTTTTCCCAAGGACTCCCTAACAAAAACGCCTCCTCTCAGGGTGTTGGCAGGGGAAGTCAATTGAATTAGCTAAATTCTTCTTTCATGACAGTTAAAAAACATTTTTRTATAAACTAAAATTTGTTAAATTTTAACACTGCAGAGGTTATACATTTTTACTTGAAACTGTAGTAAGAAAAGAATTAGATTGTGTGGTCAGTGTGAGTCAACTTCATGTACAATCTCAGATTGAGGTAGAGGCATTGCTAAAAGAAGTTTTATTACCTTTAATGCCAAAGTTATAGAATTTTTCCTGATGCAATCTCTTTTCTGGAGAAGAGACAGTGTGCTAAATGCTGTTGGCACAAGGTGATCTGCCAGAGGAGGATTTGGGAAACAGAAGAGAAATAGTGACAATGGGCAAAAAAAGATCTCTGAAATGAAGCAGAGCTAAAATACCACTGATAGATTGTTGAKAGCTTTCCTTACAGCTATTGGGTTATCATCACTTCAACCATGATATCTAATAAAGMACAATTCTTGACTTTGAAGACATGATGTCTCAGGAGGACTTATCTCMAGATAAATTTTCTGACTCTGATGATGACTGGTGAAGTAGGTAGTGAGGGTTAAGTATTCTTCAGTAACTTGAGGTTAAAATTTTCATTTTATGTACGAATGGTTGTGAGGAATTCACTATTTGCCAGTGTAGAGTTATATTTAACTCATCTCTGGGTGAGCAATGAGCATGATTAAGCTCACCAAATTTTCAGAGGAAAACTTGAGCTAGCRTGATCAGATGTTCTTTGAGTGTTTGTTGCCATTTTTTTCCAAGTATGAATTTTTAGGAACTTCATCTGAGTTTTGTGGCTAACTGAAATTACTGGGCAGAAGGAATCAATTACTGATATGTACACAGAGCTTTCTTAATCTATGATTGAAATTTTCTGTGTAAAGAGAAGCAGGTGATAGGCAGGATGCAGAGTATTAGATTGAAATTTTGGAGAGCACACGGTTTAATTTTGATCAGTTTTAAGAAGYTGCAGCTGTAAGGCTGACATTCTTAGTTTGGTTATTTTAGTAACTGATCATTAAGAAGTTTCAGAAAAAATTTACAGTTCTATGATTTACATTCCTGAATGATAAAATTCACTTATTTTTCTACATCTTCTGTACTCTGTCCTCCTTCTCTTGTAACAGATTACATCTTACTAACAAGATAGGCAGTTTTGCAATCTGGTCTTTACTTCTGATAGACCTAAAATGAGCAGTTATTTTAGAATTAAGTCAGATGAAGGACAGCACAAAGCAGAAATTATATATCAAACCCCTAGCATTTAATATGCCATTATGATACATATGGGTTTTTTTTAAATTACTCTGCAGAGATTCACATGAGCTAAAAGAATAAATTCAGAAGTTCACRTGAGTAAGTAGAAGTCTATAGACCTAGTGAACATATATATGATGACATATACATTTTGACAGCTTCCCTGTCCTACTATACTTGGTCCAAACATTTTGGTCTCCCACTGTGCACATTACAAGAGGAAATATTTAACTCTTCAGTGCACAAACTGYAATGAAGTAGAAGGCCTTTGTAAATTAACTGTTTAAATTAAACAGGCTTAAAAACTGGCTTTCAATGATATTTATTTTGTGGGAACATTTTCTGGAATGGTTTTGCTTCATGTCTGGCAAAACAGTGTCAATTAATGCCTGGCATGGAGATAGAGCATAAGACATTTCCAGGTGGCAGTATAGGTGAAGCTATCCCATTTTAAGGAGGTGTAAGAGTTTAATGGCATGGTAGGAGACTTAATTCTACCAGATAACCAGTCCTCTGACAAACAACAGAAAGAGCTCATGACCAAGCAACATGGATCAGCTCACAGAAGCACTGATTTAAATTAGGTCACTTCATGTCATAATTTTCTTGGGAAGAACTTGCTGGAGTAACCCAAAAGGATCAGAGACACTGAGGCAATAGTTAAGGAGTTAAGGACCTCAATTCTTTGCTTTGTTTACCTTTATTTAAAGAAAGAGTCCTTTATATAGGTATAGTCCCTGGTACACACAAAGAATACCATCTTTATTAAATCTATCATTAAACCAAGCTAACAAGATTATACATAAATCTTTTGAGAGCTTGGAATCCCACTGGCATCCAAAAATCATTTGTAAGATGAATGTTATTCACTGTATTAAAACATGGGAAGCTTGGCAGAAAATGGATTATTTTCTTCCTTCTTCTTGTAAACAACAACTGACAATTACTTTTTTTTTTTTTTTTTTTTTTTTTTTTTTTTTTTTTTTTTTTTTTTAATACTGCGAAAGAAACCAAAGCAGGCAGATTAATTTTCTCCCTTCTCCTGGAGGAGATTGCTGGTTTAAATGTAAGCAATCAGACTACAAACACTATGTAAAACTAGTAGCTGGATTGCTAAAAGCTGCAGGTGGACGAGAGAATGGCCTTGTTCTGCTCCACACAGATCCTGTCAGTCTAATCTTGGCCCCCTTCAAACATTAAAAAAAACTCCCAATTGTTATCTCCCATGCTAAAAATGGGTAAAGCATTTGTTATATTTTTTTTTTTTTTTCTTTTTCTTTTTCTTTTTCTTTTCTTTTTCTTTTTCTTTTTTTTTTTCTTTTTTTTTTTTTTTTTTTTTTTTTTTTTTTTTTTGTTCCAACGGATCTTTGGCTACCTTTTCTCTCTATGTGTCTTAGCAAAGAGATGCTTTTGCTGAGACACAATGTTCACTACCAGTTAATATTGCTGTTGTCATTAATTTGGGTGCAAATGTTTATTTTGACATTCTTTTTAAAAGTCCTTTGACCAAATAAAACTTCTGCTTCTATTGACACAATTTAATGAACTCTTCGGTCTGTGGGCTGAAGTTGGCATCTGCCGAACAGATGCACAGGCYGAGGTACCCATGGAGTTAACAACCAGGATCTTTCACAGCTTCAAATACCTGAGACATAACCTTGCTTTTACTCCTCTTCTTTAAGACTGCAAAATATATCAGACATTTGATATGCACACTATTTTACCTCATTTACTTGCATATTTGCTTCCATTACATGTTTGACTGTTCAATATTTATAGCACAATACAAAGTTTTATTGTTTTGGGGTGCTTTTTTACTCTTTTGTCTTTGCAAACTCTCTGGTTTGCAAGGCAATTATAGTGTGATCTCTGTAATCTACTGAAGAAGATGAAATTCGTTGGTTTGGTTCATGCTCTACAAGCATTCAAATGAAATCAGAAATGTTTCATTTGTTTCTGTTGGTGCAATGTTTTCCTCTCCTATGAAACAGGCATTCTTAATCCATAGAAATTTTTTCTTTTACAGTATCATGCAATCCAATGCCCTGGACCTGCATTGTATGTTTCCTTTGCAAGATGAGATTGATGGCAGAAGATTTACAAAGAGCCCAAGCAGGATATTAGGGATAAGAACACCAATGTGGAAAATTCCTCATTAAAAAAAAAAAAAAAAATCAGCTCAGCACTCTCAATCAGTTTTTGTTAAAATGCAAAGCTGGCTATTCAGGATTTCTCCACAGACTACAGGACTTCTGCTCCCTGCTATTGGTGTTTGGGACAAAAGCTCCAAAGGTACACGAGCATGAGATTAATTGATATGAGACTGATGTGTACAGAATTAATTAATGTGAGAGACTGAGAGATAGTCAATATGAGCATAGAGATCTGTGGAATAAATTAACAGATATTTTGGGAACATCCAGAACCTCCTTGTACTATCAGCAACACTCCATGGAAAATATATGTGATACTATTAAAAAAAATTACTTTTAGCAGCCCTTTAACTCTACTGAGCTAGTTCTACTAGTTAAGCTGGCAAATATTAAAATGGCAGCTTTCTTCAAGCATCAAAACAAAAATAAGATTTAAAGAGACAAATATATATCAATGTTTTACCTGCCACATGAGATAAATTATTTATATTTTGAACTCAAACACTTGGTTGTGAGATGAAATAAATATACTTTAAGTAAACAGAATTTGTCACTACTTTTAATGCTTTAAATTAGTATTATGTCTAATTGGTATAATGGCAAATTTTTTGGGGGAAAAATGACCCAAAGCATGTTTGTTAACATTTCAGACTAATAAAATATCTTTTGTACTGGTTGTACAACAAAAACAWTCTAATGTCAAAAAATGACATAATATATGTACAAAGATATTTAGCCATGTTACTGCTCAACATGAAATGGAAAAACAGTGTCTATTATTTGCTTTGAATTTAATTTATCTTTGTTTCTATTATTTTGATAAAATTATACATGTTTTTAGAAATTAAGATATGTGAAACGTATCTATTTTGGATCATTTTGATGGATCCATATATTTAAGTGGTTTGGTTATTTGGAAATACTCAAATAAGACTGTATCAAAAGACTGAAAATAACTTCCCAAATGAGTTTAACAAGATTAATGAGCCTGAGATCCATAGGTGTCCTGAGTAATAGGTCCAAAGTAGTAAAGCAGACCCACAGAAGCTTGAAAATATTTATTCTAAGAATGGAAAGTTGTAAGATTTTGTTAATACCTAGTATTTTGTCGAGTTGAGAATCATTACAGACTCCTTATTCTCTAAAATTGGATGAAGCACAGGCATCAAAACAAACACTGTGATTTTACAAGAATTACAGCTGTTTTTTTTAATCCATAGTTTACTGTTACTGAGGGAGGAACACTGGGATACTAAAATGTCACAGAAAGAATGCTGTAAAAAAGGAGACAGTGTCYCTTCTCTTTCTGGGACACACTTTGTAAGCTGTTGACCACTGTGCCCTGGGCCAAGAAAGCAGCTTGGACCTTTTCTTAGCTTTAAGCATGTTATCCTAAACCCGACACCTGAATTTTACATAAGTGGAAAGCCTACTGCATTTAAGTTACTGCTGGCTCCTACCCAGGATGGATGAGATCAGAGGAGATAACATGGGGAGCTTTGTGTCTGTGAAAGCTGTGCAGTTTATCTCATCATGAAAAAGTGATTCTCTGAACCATTAATACATACTTTAAAGAAAGTCAGTTTGTTATTTGCCCCTAGTTTTTCTTCTTTGCTATACCCCATTTATTTAAGTAAAATCAATTTTGCAAGAGGTGTATTCCATATTGTGTGTGAGGCCTGTCTTTGGAAAACGCTTTTCTAAGTAACACTTCCTGCCTATTTTATCCCTATCATTTAGCCCTAGTCAGCAGAGATATGCACCAAAGCATCTGTCCAAAAAGTTACTCAGAGAACACAGTTTATCTGGGGATAAAAAAAAGTGAAGAAGAAAACAAACCTACAAACCCAACAAAAATAAGTTTTAAACTCATTCCCAGAAATGTATATTTATGTTATTGCTGTCTCATTTTTAGATGACAGCTGTTCAACAAGACTTTACAGGTGTCTTTCAGTGAAAGCAGTTTAACTTGAGCTTRAAAATTTCTGAGCATAAAACTATGGGTAAAAATGAACAAATATTATTTAATGATGACTTGTTCAGCAGTACTGGGTAATTTCTGTAGCTTTCAGTTTTATGTACAGAAATGCTGAAATTCGGCACCATTGGTTTAAGACATTGTGCAATGGACTGACACTGAAGGACTGACAGATTTTTCATAGACCTTAACACAGCCAAACTAGATTTTTATATTTTTATAGTCTGGAAATTTAGGGATTATTTAGTCCTTGGATAGGACTCCAAGAGATTAGCAACTTTAGGGATCCATGCACATACAAGCTGACCCTTACAGGAAAATCTTTTTTCTTTGAATACTCCCAGTAAATGGTATATTTCATGCTTCATATTTTTTCCCTTTAAAGTATGTTCCCCAAACATTAGAGTTTGATCAGTCTTCTTTCTTGTTCATAATTTACCTAAATTCCCACTCTTCTGCCCCAGARCCTCCCTCCACTCTGGCTTCTCTTCTCTTCACCCCTGGCTCTGGGTGACCTCCCAGTGACCCTCCCACCTCTCTAACCCATCCCATATTTCTCACCTCTCCTGAGTCTGCCCTGCTCCATCTTCTCATCCCCTCATTCTCAGGTCCAGCTTTTTGCTCTTCTCTGCTTGGCTTGTAGTTCCTACCTCAATCTACCCTACTAGAGAGCAAATACCAAGGGCATAACATGTAAGGGCACTGCAAAAATGGCTACGATTTAGCAGATATTGCTTTCACAGCCATAAGGGTTTGTTGGAATTCTGTGACAGGAATGCTAACTTGGAAAGGAAGTGAGCAGTCACAAGAGACATGAAGAAGGGAAGAAAGAGAAGATACTAGAAATGGATTGTATGTGCCCCAGATGCAAATTATYTTTTTAGAGTTCTGGGAATTACTGAAGATAATAATTTCAGGGAGAGTCTCACTGAGCTTCTCCTGCCCTGTGATAGAGCAGGTCTGGTACAGATGAAACCTGCAGGAYGCTGAGGTGATAACTCATGAGATCCTAATTAAGTGCGAACTCTGCTTCTTTTAAAGYTTAATGATATTGTGTAATATATACTGATACATATCTAAGGCAATTAAAGGACTACACCATATTTCAAAGATGTTCTTTGTCAGCTTAGGGCAAGCAGATTTTTTCAGTGAAAGTTATTAGTTACTATTTTTTTTTTAAATGTAGGTAAAGCTAATTAGTTTCCATGTATCTCCCACCAAGAGCTTCCTCATTCTACTCCATTTCAGTTATCTCCAAACAGATAAATTTTGAAATAGTTATGGGTAGCAGAAAAGGATTTTAAAAAAATACATGGATACTAGCAATCCTGAAATATAACTACCATGCATATGAAGTAAATTCTTTTTGCTTTTCCCTTTCTAAAATAATAATTTACATTGATGCTCATCTTGAGTATTCCTTTTCACTGAATCTTAGAGAAGTTACTTACACATGACTACTAGGCAAATTAATGCAAAATAATTTTCTAAATTGATTACAGAAMACAGTCATTATTCTGAGCTTGAATAATTTCAGATTTATTGAAAAACCTAAGACCGTATTGCACAGCAGTAAATGACACTACTTCAGATGCCCATTCCTCTTGGAAATAATTTTTCATGCMCTGGAGTAAGAACGAAGGAACAATATTTTGTAGAAACAAAATTAATAAAAATAAGATCTGATGAATTTAGCATCTGAATATGTGCCATCATTGYTGGCAATTGCTGAGATGGATATGAATGAACTAGGTTTTGTTTTTCTGTAGGCAACCAAAGCAGATTTTGATATTTCATTCATGTTTTTGGCTTTGAATTTGAAAGTCTGACCTGTTATGATCGGGTTTAAACACAGAAGGGCAGAGGAAATGAAGTGTCTGTGAATAAAATGGATCAAACATAGAAAGATTTGAAAGATACCTAAAAAGCATTATCAAATCCAATTATGGTTAGATGTTGATGCCAAAAAAAATTGATATATTTTATTTAATAATAAAAGAGGCAAAGGTGAAGAAAGTGAAAAGAAAGAAAGAAATAGAAAAAGAGTGTGCGTGGTAGTGGGGGRAATAGGGAGAGAGTGACAGACATTAGATGGAAACCCATCACCCTTCCAGGGGTCCCAGCAAGGTCCCTTGTTCCCCTCCATSCGGTGTTCTGGGTGGTGAGGATCCCCCGCTACGGCGCCAGAGTGTATAGAATCTTTATTAATATAAATTTTGGGCAGGTGGGAATATCCCTTTCAACACTGTCCCTTGAAAYACCATGGATCTGTTGCAGATCACCSTGCAGTGTTCTGGTGCAGGGTCTGGGGTCCCCTTGGGGGGCCTTTGCTGAGCCATGGTACCCCCTYGGCTGTCCCTCATGAGGATGAGCTTTTCCCGGGATGAAGGGRCTGCTGCAGCTGGGATCCTCTGGATGTTCACTGCTCTGACCAGAGGCTTTCTCACCATACACCTGAAAACCTCTCTTCTCCCCCCACCCTTTGGTGTCAGATCTGTGCCTGCCTGGCAGCTGATATACCTGGGGCTGTGGTCTCCACYCCAAATGTGCTAAGTGTGATTCCTCAGTGAATGTATTCTTCCCTGAGCTGAGTTTTATTTTCATCAAAGGCCAGGCCAGGGCCCCAGTGAAAAGGCCTGTTTGGGGTTTTGATGGTTTTCTCTGTAGCTCTTTCAATACAGCTTTTTCTATAATAGGCAGATGTCCTTCATGAAAATGTTTAAGTCATAAATTGTAACCTTCCAGTCTCCAAAATGACCTCTAATTAGAAATTTGACCTMAAATCCCTGGCACATCATAGTCATGGTGTACAGTGAATATCAAGCTGAATGCAGGAGAAAAATCATTGCCTCCCAGATGCTGAACACAGCTTATTCAGTTGAGAATGCCAGGTCAGTTTCTGTGTTCAGTGCAAGGCAACACCAGCTGAAATATCTAATTTGCTTTTAACCATGGAAAAACTGATCTAATCAGAYATTGCAAAAATTTTATCTAATTGTTGTTAAACATGGCTCTCAGATGCAAATAAAATGTTCTCAGTGGAACATTTATAAGAGACATTTTACCCACAGTACTTTTCATTTTTTCAATGATGCCTAGAAGTTTCCATGTCATCTTTGTACAGTGAAGAGGCTTTGGTGCCATACGGTTTAAAGAACCATCTGTGTACTCCAAGGACTGCCTTGATGTGCACTCAGATGCAAACTTGTTTTGTGAAAGGTTAAAGTGGCAGAAATATATATCAGAAACTACCTACTGGTATTCCCAAAATKAATTTTGCAGCTGTTCATGTCAAATTCTTTTTGTTATTATTGGAGAAGACCATTTAACTTTAGAAGAAAGCTACAARCTCTGCGATAATGACATGCTGTAGGCAACCAGAGAGAATGTCTYAATTGGGAACAGAGTAATTTTCAGCTAAAAATATAAATTTTTGGGTGTCTTTGMATAAAACAAGATTCATCTTGCAATAGTATTAACAGTCAGAACATCTCAGAAAATAATTGGGCAAAGAAATATTATTAAAAAAATAAATTCAAGAGGCTCTGGTTCTGCAAAACAATTTGCTGTTGTATCAGGAACTCATTTTTTCCTTCGTAGAGACTTCACTGTAGTCATATTATTTTCATAGATTTGTTGCTGTTTTTCTTTTTAGTGTTGTGAATTGTTTATCATTTCCTGCACAGAGGCTCATCTGGAGGACCTGCAGATTCCTTCTTCCATTCGCTCCATACCTGATTATAGGTATCAGACACGAGGATTAAGTTTTTCTGCTTCAGGGTGAAAACTTGTAACTCCTGGCTCTGTTTGAAATGGTAGAAATGTAAATGTAATTCTATCTCTTTGMAGGAATGATTGACAGTCAATTTGAGATTTTCTTAATTTAGTCTGTCTTGTTTTAACCTCATAGATGTCTTACTCAGTTTATAGCTCATGGAGACAAGCCATTCCGGAAGGCAATAATTCCTGCGTACCACAGAGCACAACTGG
This sequence comes from Malurus melanocephalus, assembly GCF_030028575.1. NCBI lineage: Eukaryota > Metazoa > Chordata > Aves > Passeriformes > Maluridae > Malurus > Malurus melanocephalus. The sequence continues at coordinate 1,355,296 of NW_026623384.1, read as the reverse complement.
ATGTAGATGGATTCCAGAAGGCTGTCTTAGATTAGGCTTAATTTTTAGAGATCTACATTTGGGTATGATGAATTCCCCCCTTGTTCTCGGGGAGATAATTACAGGCTGTGGATCTCAGGTAGATGAATGGAACTTTTGAGATATACTTGGTACAATGGTTTAGTTGCAGCTAGAAATCACTGCCTGTTAATTGCTGTTGTCAGATGTTGTTTGAAATGCATATTTGAGTCATCTATACACAATTGGAAATACGGCACAGAACCTACAAGAAATCCACTTCTGTTTGAAGTGGCAGCTGCAGCCTTGATGAGTTGTATGAGTCATCTCAAATGACACACTAGGTGAGTAATCTTGAATATCTCCTAGTTTATAAATAAACACTTAGGRAGAAGTGATTTTCAGTCTTGTTATCTCTCTGGGCTAATTCATTTTAATTACAGATGCAGAGGACTTCTACAAAAAGGAATGAGAATGTCAGTTTTTATCTTCCCTCTATAGCAGTGCAATCTGAGAGTTCTTGGATCTAAGTTTGAAACTCTTGAAGAAAAAATTGATGCTAAGCCTCTTTTTCTCTGTGTAAGTGTTGAAATGCCTAACTTAGGCTATCATAAACAGGAAGGAAGAAAAGAAACTAGCTTGACTATCATTGTCTCTGAATTTGGAAAGAAATATGCAGTGGTCTCTCCTCTGACTTTGAAATGACTACATAAAATGCCCTGACACTACAAATTGCACAATGCAGAGGGACCTTAAGGACTGAAGTAAGGAAAAAATTAGAAAGCAGCATACACTCAGCAATTTTTAATGGGCAATCTAGACAACTTGGCACTCACTATACCAGTTTGAAGGCTGAAATCTGAGACCTGTATCTTTTCCCTTTACTTTGCATAGGGATGGATGTTGAACATGCAATTCAGAGTTCATTTTCTGACAGAAGTCASATGCCTCAATCTCAGCTTGGATCTAACCCTATTTCTTGCTTCTCTAGTGGATAAAAATTAGCTTTTGTATCACTTTGGCAAAAGTGAAGAAGATGCAAATTATGGGATATGACATCAGAGTTTTATGCCTTAGTATAATATTGTAATTTTTWCATTTAATTGTTTTCAGTGAGGTTWTGCTGAAGTGAAACAGGAAGGATAATTTCTCAGTTTCAATTGGTCATTCCTTAAATATTATGTGCTTTCAAAATCTTTCTGGTTATTTATTTTGAAAGTTAAAATCCGAAGGTAAAGTTATTTCACCATAAACAAGATTTTCTTCCCTTTACAATTTGTCATACATTTGATCCTGCAGCCAAGGAGTTATACCCATTTTCATGGCAATAAGCAATATTGGTACAACATCTGAAGCCATGACCATTCTTCCTCCCCCATGAATGCCAACAGTCTATATTACCAAGAAATTTTTTTTTTCTGTTCATATCACAAGAATGTGTTATTGTTTTTCCCTACAACTACCAGCCTACCACGTTGTCCCCACCTTTCAATTTTATTCCAATTGAAACATAATAAATGAAATCATTTGAATAAATTAAAAGTAATATAGCTGTCCTAAGACTGTGTTGATTTTCTGTCTTCAATTTCTCTTCTCTTAATGTTTTCTTCTATATTCTGATTTCTTTTTCTCTTATCCCTGTATCTTTCTCTTTTATTGGAGGGGAAAAGCATCTCTCTTTCTTTTATCCCTTTACTTCAGCAGTGATTTTTCATTGCCTTCATGGCTGTTCTGTGAGCATTTGCAGCTGCATTCCCATGACTCCTCTTCACCCTGGCAGCGATTCACATTTTTTTTTCTAACAATTCTCGCCTGCTTGTTGCAAGGGTGGTGTCTCATTACTAGTCTGTTGGTGTTTTTGTTAATTAGTAGAGACAATGTTAATTGAGGAGTCATTTTGTTAATAAGTGCATTAAACCTCTAAATACGTCCCGTATGAAGTCAGCATTTTCTGCTATCAGAACTATTTCCCACTGARCTGCCTCATGCAATTCATAAAGGTTTGGTTCCTTCTGGCTTGGGCTCTAACAGTCTACCAAGCACTGCAGTTTGGGTTTAGTGGCAAACTGGATGATAAAATCAGAGCAATTTCTGAAGCCTGAATACAGAGTCAAGAAAATCTGGATGAGCCTGACTCATTCTTAAGCAAAAGCGGGCTGCTTCATGTCTGTTGTTGCAAATCACTTAAAATTCAGTGGTTGTCCAGAGATAGTTCMAACTAAGACAAAAAGCACTCTATTCAGTTTTGTATTGATAACTCCCACCATACTACACTATTAAGGCATTACTCTGTTACTACTACCCTAATAAGGTATCCTTTAATTGAACCACAATTTCCTGTTACCATGGAGAACATCCTGGCACAGATGAGCTCAGAATGAAGTTGAACGCTTTTTAGCACTTAAAATAGCCTCAGTTTTGGAGCCTGTGTTTAAAATGTTGCATAATCCRCTCTAGTTCATTTCTAGAGTGCAGCCAGCCACACACTAGAGCTTGTAAGACAGTAAAGGCTGAGATTAGGTGGTAAAGGATGAAAAAGGCTTTTGCCCAAAACAAAAATGCGTGTGACAGCWGCAGACCTCTGGACCATCTTACCTGGCTGCTTCATACACACAACAAAGAAAACAACATCCCCCCTATATGATTTATCCCACCGTTAGCTAGAGATCTAAACACAAAATGACCCTTAACCAACCACAGAAAGACCTTTGTCTTTAGTTCAGATAGATAACAATTAAGGATCTACACACAGGAGGTATTCTAACTGTTAAATATGCCATATATTAGCCATTAGCTATTAATTAATGAGGAGAAGGACAGGGGCTCAGTGGGGACCTTATTGCGTCTTACAACTTCTTAAAAAGGTGTTGTAGCAAAGTGGAGGTCGGTCTCTTCTCCCAGGTAACAAGAGATAGGACAAAAGGAAATGGCCTCAAGGTGTGCCAGGGGAGGTTTACCTTGGATATGAGGAAAAAATTCACTTATTTCAKAGTGAATTTCTTTGTTAAAAGGAATGTAACAAGGCCTTCCTGTCTGACACTACACATGATTCTTTTGAGCACCTTTTGAACCAAATTATTTTAGTGCCTCTCATGATAAATTTTATAACTTTTTTCTTTATCATGGATAATTACAAGATTCATAATGCCTGCAAAGCTTGAAAGAAAATATGGTAATTATATATTGCTTATATTAAAACAGAAAAGGTTTTGACTCTCAGTAGTGAAACTTCATATTAAATATCAATATAATGCAAGTGAATTAACACACTATCATCTGACAACACAAAAAAAATTTTGTTAGGATTCAAATTATAGCAGAGATAAAGAAAGCATGAGTCTCTCTAGAAAGAAATACTTCTAGAAACTGATTTGCAAAGCTTAAAACACAGAAGTTATTGTAACCAAAAGAAAATTTCAGCTTTTATCCCACATTTATTATTTAGCTGTTAGTAAAAAAACAGCTTTCACAAGCATGATGTTTCTGGTATAACCCTGTTTACTGCCAGTGCATTTATACAATAATGTGTCTAATTCTGATTTGACCTATGAGAGACTGCTAAAGTCAAGTTTGGGATTGAATAATTTATTTAATTCTAATGTTAAATATCTGGCAAGAGTCTGCATATCAAGGCATAGTCACTGTAGATTATTTTTGTTCCAAAACAGGTTTAAAGAAAAAAAGGACTCACAGGCTGCTCACTTTAAAAGAATGAACTGTAACAATTTTTAGTAAAAATGGAAGGACTATCACTTGCAGTGGCAATATTAAGGGGCTCAACAAAAAATATTCCAGATTTCCAGTTACTTATTCAATTTGCTGTTGGAATTCTTAAGCAAGGGGTTTTGTTTGTTTGTTTGTTTGTTTGTTTGTTTGTTTGTTTGTTTGTTTGTTTGTTTTGTGTCTGGATTGTTTTGACAGAGCAGAGACACTTGATCTATATTTTCATTTTAAAATATGAGACTATTACTATTCCAGATAATACACTCAGGTTTTTGCACCTTGACTTTTTGAAATATATCACAGAGGTGAAGTCTTTTAATAACTCAATGAGGAGAGCCTCTCATGTGCTCCTAGGCTGTGCATAGGTTGAATAGCCCAGAAATTTGAGGGTACAACTTTTGTGTCACCTGACACTATTTACAGAGATGCTCAGTCMGTCTTTTTGGGTTTGTCAAGGTAAAACCAGTATTTACCTCTTCAAAAATTATTTTTAAAATAGCTTTCTAGTAAGTTTGACTTTATTCTTATTAATCATGGTATTTTCAAAGTAGGTTTTGATGTTGCTAGATAATCTAGCTCTCTTCTATTAGACTGGGACCTGCTCCTGTGATTGCCTAAGCAATAAACATTTTATTTCATTCCTGGGCACTTTCCTGTCTTCATAAAATTAGAGTATTCCTAAATAATGCATAGGTCAAGTTCTGAGTCAAGGGAATAGCYACAAAACCCAATGTAAACAAGACAACATAAATGTGTGATTTGACCCACACCCTACACCRTGCTCCAAAACTGTTCCAGCAGGTTTGGCACACTTACTGCTCCCTCTATCACACCACGGGTATGCAACAAATGCAAGAAATTCCAAATGAATGAAAAATACTTTGGTGGGATGGAGCACTGCTTTTGTGGTGTTTTGTACACATTAAGCTGGTGGGTGAAAATAATGATTTAAAAAAAAAGCTAAAAGATACACCCAAAGTAATTATGTTACAGATATGATGGATCGGGCTAGAAGACCCAGTGCTGTAGAGTTCATATATAGTAGATAATATCTCATTTTCTGTGGAAGGAAAAATGACTTTCCTTACTATAGAAAGCCTTGAAGAGCGTCATTGCAAGCTATTCATCATCACTTGTCTTAAGACTAAGAAGGGTCACTCCCTGGGACCAATGCACTTAACAATGCACACTTAGAGTATGCCTTTAATGGTAAATGAGCAAGGGCAAAAGGCTTTGGTCATATAGTGTAAGTCTGTTTTACAAGAGGCCAGGGCCTGTTCTCATTCCCAGTGGGCAAGTGGCAAAACCTGCAGTGTGCCCCTAYCAATAGTCAGGAATCCACCAGGTCTATGGGGAGCAGGCTATTGCTTTTCCATAAACTGTATTAAAGGTCATCTGGGAGACCATAGCTAAGTCCAAGCACAATGGATGGGAGCAAACAGTGCCACTCGGCTCTAAGAACCAATGCTTAGAGCCAAGAAGAACAAGAAGGGATGAGTATCAATACAACGCAGATTTCTTTGTGTTATAGGGTTTCATGAAAAATGAGTCATACATTTGTTGCTTATTGAATTTTTTTCCTAGCTTTTTTCTATAGAATTTGTTTAGCCTAGACTCAAATAGAGATGGTCTCTGAAAAGAAATATCAGAGACACACTGTTATTTCTGTGTTCTGTGACTCAATGCTTCTTTTGTATGCCATTATAAATTGCACTGCATTTGCCTTTTGTCATCTTGTGTTACAAATTTATTTCAATTTTTTGCCTAGCATCACTCCCTGATTCTGTTTAACTTTCATGTTTTATCCCTCCTGTTCATTGCAAAGTAAAAGTTTCAGACCTTCATTTTCCTTAGATGTGGTGACTTGCCGTTTTCTTTTCAAAATCTCATCTTGGTTTGTATATGCATTTACTCAGCTTCTATACCTTGACTTTTTTTAATATTTATGTCCTTGATAGGGTTTGAAAGTTCCCCTGAATAAGTGCAATCAGCAAATGCTATTATGATAATGGTTGTTCCCTCCTAAGTGGTCTAATGAAGTTGTTAAATAAGGGCAGTTGTGACACAGTTGGCAAGTTCTCCAGAAGTTTTAACCCAGATTGTGTTATCTTTATCCACAGAGTTTATAAGATCCATTTATTAAGAAAGGCTAAGCATGGAAAGTTTTTATTTTGTTCCAGCCATTACCATTTCTTTCAATGAAATTCTATGGCATACCTTCACTTGAATGTTTGAAAACATAAGAATCATATTAAATTGCACTGAACTATCTTTTTAATAAATGGACTAAGATAAGAGCAGGAAAGCAAGAGACTTATGAAATTCCCAGAATTAGAGGAAACTAAGTTCATCATTATAACCTTGAAAACTTCCCCTGAAATCGATTCTAGTGTACATAGATTCTAGTTATCTAGTGTATATAAAAACCCACGAAGAGTCAGAAAGTTATTTGTTTGCCCTTTCCTTTCTTGGCTGACATTTTAGATTCCAAAATTGGATTCTAAAATTCAATCCAAACAGCTACTATGCTCCTATCACCTTTTGTTCATATGTATTTTCTGAATAAAATTCTAACAAGCATGTGCAAAAATGCCTTTGTCTTGAAAGCACTCAGAGACTTTTAGTTCTTTTTTTGTACCTGACATATCCATAAATAATCTCCGCTTCCTGGTCTCATTTCATAGATACTTTTACAGAATATCTACTGGAATTAAGCCAGCACAGGCCTCAGCCCTGCTCCTCTTTGATTGCTCAGTGATTAAGTAATCCATTTAGGATATGGGAAACCAAGACTCAATTTCATTCTTTGTCTCACCRTTTCCGATGGGAATGCACTCAGGACATGCTCTGCAATGGTGTAATTTCAGTCCACCCTGCTCAATCAGTTCCACTGTGCTTAGTCTGGGTAAATATTCATTAAGCTGGAGAGACAGAGCTTGCAAAAGCCAGTAAAAGGTTTTGGCCCTTGGCTAATAGACTGAAAACACCGTCTTGGGCTCCCTGAACAGGGGATTTACAGAAATTTGTACCTCAGACTGGAGGTCCAAAATGGTGCTACTTATGTGACATGCTACTAACAGCTTGCCAATGAGAATTATTACAGAGCTCTTTCCTTCCACAAAGCACCTGTGCCTCATTCATAGTCTTAGAAACCATCACCAAAACAATAACAATAATTTTTTAACCAACTAGAAATTAGGCATTTGTTTTACAGCACAAAATACCAGTTAAATATGTAAATATGAATATATAAGAATACTGATTTTAATGTAGGGAGGTATATTCTTATATATTCCCATTAAAAAGGACATCTCCCCATCAGAAAACTTTTCAAAAACCTACTGACTGAAGATCTATTCTGTTTCACTGGTATGATGTCTATTTGCATCCTTAATAATACTTAACATTTTCAGCATTTTATCTATCTCAGTTACTAAAGAAAGCTTTTGTTGAGGGGTGTGTGTGTAGATCCAGACACTTAAATCTGTACCGTCACATGGTGGTGCTGTTGGATAAGAAAAATCTAGAGAAATAACAACACAGGGTGAGAAAGATTTTTACGGTGAGTTAAATAAAATTAAAAGAACGACAGCTTCATTCACCTCTGTCATGTCCAATCTTTCATTTCTTCTTTTGACACAAAGATTTTAAATTAGGCAGAATTGTTATTCCTGGTGGCTTGTGTTCTAGATAACTCACACTGTAGATACAGATCTTTAACATGAATTTCATGCCTCTGAAGACTGACAGTTAATGAGGCTATTATTTTCATTTTTAAATTGGTCAAATGTKAGACAGAAAATTGGTGGTTTCACATCTCATACTGTCACCTTTCAGTGCAAATTGTATTCTTCATCTTCTAAAACTTTATATAATATAAGGTGAATGCCTAAATCATCAGATGATTCAATAAGATATTTTCTATTGCAACAAGTATTTCACTAAACCAATAACCTTGTTTACCAGATATAAATGGCATGTTTAGAAAAAAATGAACACGAGCTCAAATTGCTTTGGCTGATGTACCATCTTGACACTGAACTGTGCATTCAGAACCTTGCTATCATCTAATTTACAATCCTTCTTCAGAAACGTCTTTTTTTGTAAAAGATGCTCAGTGCAGTAGCTGTAAACAAAGTCTTCAATTTGGCAATCATCTGTGCTTATCACAGTTCAAGCTAAAGGTATTGAAAATTTCAGCAGAGTACCATGGGATCTTTCAGTATCTGTGGAAGAGTGAGGAGATGTCCATTTTTAAAATTACTGAAYAGATTAATTATGTCTTGCCTGATTGATAAAGTGGACGGTAATGACATATTTTGGGTTTGAGGTGTGCTGAAATTATTTTTTTAATTGCAGAAGCCATCATTATGTTAACTCTTTTATCAGGTATAGTGGATTTTGAACTTCTGGTGCTCCCAACAGGAGTACATTATGGTACTGCATGTGAGGTCAGAAAATATGTCAGAGATTTAGCAGGGATTTTCAATGACAAAATGAAAGTTTTTGAATTGCACTTTTCTCCAAAGAAGTCTCAGCAGTTGCATTCTTTGTGACATTGGTAGGCGGACACATCATTAGCATCTTTGACTTTTAAGAATAGGAAGCCTGAGGGTCTAAATTTAACCCCTTTACTGTTAAAAGATGAGGCACCCCGAGTGTGCCCGTGGCCAAATGCTGTTTTCAATATAAGGGGCAGAGTAAGCCCACAGTGTATTTTCACCTTTCACCTTTGTTCCCCATGTGTAGCTTTTTGGGGGGTTTTGTTGAGTTTTTTTTTAATTTTTATCTTACTTTGGATTCAAATTCTGAGTGAGATCCTGACTATCCTTAATTCCCATAGAGACTAGCAGAATTTGTGAATGTAAATTATATTATCAGCACAAGTTTAAATGCAGAGTATGTTATCAGGACCACTTGGGATCTGGTTCAAAGCCTTGATGTTTGATTTATTTTAGATGTGTTTGATTTGTATTTTATTAAAAGAAGTCCCTTCAAAGGTAATGGATAACATGCTTCAAAGACAAAATGCACTTGTGATCTCACAGAACCAGCATGGTCTACCGGGTAAGTATTCACCTGGGAAAAGAAGGCTGGGATTTCTGGGTATTTCCATCATCATTCATCATCCTGCTGAATTGCCTGCAGCAAGTGGTTCCCTCAGTGTGGCTTTGGTGTTTTGCTTGTTTGGTTTGTTTGTTGTTTTTTTTTTGGTTTGCTTCTGTATGTAAATAGAGATGGTTGATGAAAACCTGATGTAAATTTTGGCATTGTTACCATGCACTGAAAAAGGTGGTGCTTCCTTCCATTGGGGTTAAGAAACATGAAGAGAAACCTGAAATAGGCATGCTAACTCTACAGGTTCTGTATTTCTTTACAGACATTTTTTATCCAAGTATAGCAGTGTTCAGTCCCTTTCATCTTTCTGTGTAACTTCTGTGTTATTCCTGTGTATTTGCTAAGTATTTCTAAGCTAACTGTTGTGTATAAAAACCTTTCTTCAAGAAGGCTGAAGAGAGCATTAAGTCCAGATATAATACAGAAATATACATCTCATTGTACAAATATTTTTTTTGTTCCTCATCCATTATTCAATCTGCAGCAGGAAAAGCTTGTATGTGTGACACGAGACTAACAAAAACATTGCAATAGTCAGTATTTTCAATTCCTGGCATCTAAATCTGTGTGAGCTGTTTTCTCCCTGCTGTGGTAAACAATCTTGTTTCTTACCATTCTCTTAAACATTGTAGTCATGGAGAATAGCTGCCTCTCTAGGGAACRTGTGTACTACAGTTGGCACCTCGAGTCTCAGAGTAAACATAAACATTTATGCTGTTATGTCAGTAATACAACCTCCCCACTCCAGCTGAGTATTCCCCTGATTATGGAGCCACATTAGTCCTCTCAGCCACAGCACCACACTGGGAGATAGCAAGATCATGTTCAGCTGTTTTTAACTTGAAGGAACAGATTGTTAGAAAGCAACATGTCCTCAGCTTCGTTGATTTAGAGCTTGGGTAAACCTCTGTGAAGTAGGAGTTTGGGGACTTCAGTCAGTTCAAATGCARCCATAGTCTTGGCTAAATAGGAAATATTTAATGCAGTATTACAGTTTAGTTTGCCTACTTAGCATCATTTTGGGATGCTCATGTCTCCTACCACACTATGCAGCTGATATTGCCACTGAAGTGAGCAGAAAGGAATTGATAATTAAGCAGATAATGGGTAGCAGAAATTCGCTAAAGAATATATATGAGTGATATTTCCATGTCTGTCTTTTTTCTACACTTCTTTTTCTTTTTACTTAGTTGTCTTGATGCACTGCTGCAACCGAAGAACTTGATTGTAGAGCTTTAGTTTTATTAGAAGATGGAGGGCCAGGTTTTTGTTATGGTGTTCCCACACCACGTGCAAACTAGCCCCAAAGCTGCTGTAAACAGTCTGGCAAGTTCATTACAGTGCAGAGGTGTTCCAAAACTAAAATCAAGCAAGGATTTTTCTCTCTCTTTTCATGCCTGAAGCTGGGAAATACTGGCATTGTTCTATGAAAACACAAATGGCCAGTGTGTTGTTTTTCCAGGAGTATGTTGCCTTGCAAGGGAAGAGAAGAGAATTCGAAATTACTTCCTTTCCATAATTTGATGAAATGAAGACTAAAAGTGCTTGGGTTTCTATGGGGGTCCTATTTAAAAATAGCAACATCAAAGCTGAATTGATTCTAAGTCCTTGCTACTGGGGAATTTTGCTATTAGTGTAAGCCAAAGCAGCATCATGGTCCTCTAAATCAACAGAGTATTAAGCCACCCTCTCAAACTRGTTGATATCCCAGTTAATATCCCTATATCAGCTGATACCCAGTATCTCATCTCCATTTTAAAGTTTTATGCAGAAATGYAACAGAACAAAAAGAAAAACATCTATATGTAGTATATTTATCTAAACACCGCCTTTCTTTTAGCCACAGATCCAAAAACCTTGCTTCAGCAAGATAATGTCTAAACTTTCGAGCCTGACAAGGTCCTAATTTTTTCCTATTATTTATCCCTTCTTCCTAACTTCTACTATCTGAAGGCTTGGGCACCCATGTAATAAACTGTTTCAGGGGCTTGATACAGCTAAGGACTAAGGGGTTTTTTTGTGGGTTTTTTTTTGTTTTGTTTTTTTTTTTGTTTTTTTTTTTTTTTTTTTTTTTAATTTCTTTTACTCTGTGAGTTTTCATCCATTCAGCTCCCCATAATGTTTTAATACGTGATTACACAAGACATAGTGCCAGTGAAAGGCAGGAGAGTGCACAGCTGGGGATGGAAAAGGCAGCTGAGATCACAGCAGTCTCAATTTAGATTTGTTGAAATGATTATGGATATGCACCTTTCATTTCCTGAATTTTAGCTGCTGCTGAGAGAAGTGATCCCTGGGGACAAAAATATTTTTAACCAGACCAGTTCATCATGCAGCTATAGGAGCTTCATACACTTGGCATTTAAAAGGTGACAGAAGCTAGAGGCAGGCAACTGAGGGAATGAGGGATATAACTTTGGTGACGGTGAGGATCTATTTCATCCTTAAGTGATATTCAAACTTTGTGTGATTTAATTGAAATGTATTTTAATTAAAAAAAAAAAAACCAAAACTGTTTAATTGCTTAACGAGTTTAACAGAGCTACAGTTGTGTTCCTTGAAACCATATGTGTTTAGGAGTTTTCCAGAGGAAYTTCCCCCTGACCATTCTTTAAAATTTCCCCCCTTTTCAGTCTCTCTTCTTTGCCTTCTCAGCTTCTCTAGATGTACAGAATGCAAGGAATTATGTTRGAGAATAGAGAATGGGCTTCTATGCTGTTATTATCTACTGATTTGCAAGATTTCAAGGTTGTTGGTCTTCAGTTCAGTMATAAACAATTCTGATTGTCTCTAATCATATTAGTTGCCTTTGAATACTATTCAAACATGTATACAACATCTTGTAATACATTGAAGATGACACAGAGTGAAAACTGAATATGTGTGAAACTTGATACTCAGGAATAAGCCATTATTCTTGATAAGCTTCTATCTGACTTGCAAACCCCAGAGAATACAGTTCCACACTTTATTAATTATTAGTGTATAAAGGTGGCTTGTTGTTTTCTAAGATATTAAACACCACTAAAAAACTGCTTTTTCTGAATCATGCCTAGGACGTKACTGTAATATGGTTGCAAACTAGATTTATTCTTCATCCTTCAGGCTGAGCTCCTAAAATAAAACATAATTGATCAAATTATGAATCGTGAACAAATCAGACAAACATGGGAATTTTTCCTCAAAGAAAGTTTTTCAATTTTGTTTTCATTTTCTTGGTTTAATGGAATAAAATATCATAATATCTAAAGTCCCCCATCTCACAATTTCATGAGATAGGTAATTATAAAATTAATTTTAACAAAAGTGCAAACAGAAAAGTGGGAAAGAAAGTATTTAGCTAATACAGAAAAAGGAACCAAAGTATTTGATATGAACCTTAATAGTAAGTCATAAAACTCTTTTTATTTAAAAGTTTACAATTTTTGATAAAATGGATTAATACAAAGTCACAATAAATGTGAGGTTTTTTCCCACAGAAACTAAAAAGTTGTGGTTAGGACATATACTGCAGAAATGGAATTTTACTGTATTTTTCAAACCCTAACTTGACACTTTAATACACTTTTTATCTTTGTTCAATGTCAGGGTTTGCATTCATTGATAAAGCTTTTACTTTTTGAGTAAATTTCTATTTCCTTTTGTCTATTATTAGAAAGTTTATGGTTTCATTAAATTACCTTATTGATTAGCATAGAATAGTCTTCTAATATACAGCTTCTCRAAACTTACTTAAACCTTTTGCAGTTCACTTGACTTGCTATTTTTATTTAGTTACAAAAAATGCTGGCCTATGATATCTTCAATTTTCATTAGCATTCTTAGGTGGAAAAAAATTACATAAACCCAGAAGTGAGTATTTTATTGCAATGTCAACACTGGCATTTCAAYAGCTAGCAAAGGTCTCCAGCTGACTTCATCAGTAAGTAGATTGGTACAATTTCTCTCTAACTAGGGAATAAAGTCACCARTATTTAACAGCTCTGATGCATATTTGCACGTTGTGAAAATTAAATATATCTTTTTTGCTAAAGCCCAGTATAAAAGCTCTTCACAACATCTAATATCTGTGTCCTGGCTTTAGAGATAAAGGAACCGGAGAGCATAGCCTACACGTGAATGCTGAAATGCAAATAAAAAGTTGTCTGTGTGTTCTGTCTTTGTTCTTTCAGACTAGCAATAATGGCTTTTTCTTCTTCATCCATRTTTCACCTTCAAAGCCAAAATAACTAATTGTTATTTTTAGAATGGCACATCAGAGATCAATGGTATCCCAACACTTAAATGTTTGTAAGCAGCACTGAATGCTAAAAACAAAGAATTTTCTACATTTTCTTTCTATAAAATGGGAAAGTTATAATCTGTCAGTAAAAGCTCAATTCAGAATACTAAAAGCATTGCTGAAGAATTTTGTTTGGAACCAACCACTAGACCTGAGCTGGTCCAACCTCTGCTCAAAGCTTTTTATTCTGAGCTGGAGCAGTTTGCCCAGGGTTTTCCACAGCTTCTCTGGGCACATTTGGGACACAAAACCCAGCTGTTTACTCAGGAACAGAGGGTCACACGGAGGCACAAGTGTCTTCTTGGCAGGTGTTTGGAAGTCTCTTATGGGATCTTTATGTTTACACACAATCTTATAATCTTTGTTTGCCTAGTGAAGCCACTGCTGTCTTGGATGTGCTCCAAGGCATAACCTTCACTGCTGATGGTGGTGTGTTCTGAAGACCTTGGAAAGCTTCAGCCCACTGCCTGTGCCCTGCACGGATCTGTTCTTGTGCCTCAGCAGAACATTACACTGTGGCATCCCCTTACACCCCACCATATACTTCAGTTTTCTTTAGTTCAGTTTCTTTATTTAACTGGGGTTTTTTTTTGTTTTTTTTTTGTTTGTTTGTTTGTTTTTCTTTTTAAATAACTGCTTCTCACTCCACACCCATAAACGCATCATAAAAGATGTTTTTTCACATAAAAGTGTTTTCCAACACTCCCTGCAGTGTCAGATAGGAAAGTCCCAAGAGGTCCATTTTGGCTGAGGACATTGCTATCCCTGGAGGTACCTGAATCAGCCAGGTACCATTTTTCTTAATGCAATACCACTGTCACTATGCTGTCATGACCATCTTCAAGCCCTTTTWGTATGCTTTTCCTGCCACTCCCCGTTGTAATGCCTTTTTCCTGTCTTTGCGTCCTTGTTGTGCCACTGGTTGCTAGAACTTCCTGTCAGTTCCATAGCAAACCCGTCATGAATCTGCTGGCCCTCCAAGGCTTTGGGCTGAGTAGGGGTCGTTTGTTCCCCTATCAGGGCTCACAGCCCTGCTGAGTTTGTCTCATAATTCATATCCTTCTTGTGTTCAAAGGTGTCTATTTGCATGACTGAACCCTGCCACAGTCACATGGAACCTTTTGGAACTCACTGGATTTCAAAGTACAATCTTCTTATAATTCACTCTTAGAAAATATCCTAACAGATACAAAACAGACCCTTCCATACAGAAAATGTACATCAGCTATGGAGRTGTCTTAATTTTCTTTTAATCAGTTTGCTTAGGCTTTTTGTTTGCTTTTTAAAAAACGACAATCTTTTGCCTTCTTTTACCCAGMAAGTAACCTAGGCTAGCTATTTTATACATTATACAATGACATTTTTCTGAGTCTGYACCTGCTTTAGCAAAAAAAATTAAATATACTTTTCCCTGGCCTGTATTGAAATATCTCGGTTACATATGCAWACCCCACTGAATTCTGAGCCACAACAGCTGAGCAAATAATTTGAAATAAATGCCTGCCTTAATTAATCCTTTCCATTTGCTAAATGTCTATAGGCAAATCATAATTTCTTCATWCTAATTCAGTATTCAGATTTGCTCAACAGTTTTTCACTTAACTGATTGAACGAGTAACTGGGAACAGTTCAAAGTACCTGTATGTTTTATTCAGTATTCACTTGGCTGGCAATTAAAAAGCTGTTTCTGATCTCTAACTCGTCCACAGTTTCTTCTTATCAAGCATCTCTTTGTGGCCTCTATATCACAATATCTGAAGACCTTGCAAACTTAAACATGCTTACTCTTACAGCTTATGAATTCAGGATTTTTTTTTCTCTGTTTTATGGATGAGAAGCAGCATATATAAAGCCAGKTTCTTTAAAGATGCTTAGGCATCTTTATCATTTCACTAAACTATAGAGAGGCAGCCCCTCATCTGCTGCCAGGTTACTTCCTGGAAAATTCATCAGCCAATAAATGTTTTGGCTCCCAATAAGGTGTAAAGAGGAGCCAAATGCCTAAGGAATGGATTTTTCAGAAACCTGCAAGCTAAGCAGAGTCTATGTCAGTTAGATATGAGACAAATCCATACCGAAGGCCATAAATAAAAGCTGTGACGTACAATCCTTCCATTCCAGTCATCCAGAAAGCAATTGATCCAACMAGCTTAGGTCTGAGGAACTGAAGCRGTTGAAAAAATGAGGGCACATCAATCTCTAGTAAATACTAGAGAAACATAAAGCGCCCACCTTCCCCTTGGGGATCAGTGGCAAGCTGCTCATTGTTTCCACACAGAAAATGCCTTCTCTTTCATATAGGGACATCAGGGCTCTGGGGACACCAGTACATCTTAATGTTCCTGATGAACTTCACCCAGGGCTTCCCTTCCCGTGGCTCCAGGAGCTCATGACAGCCCTGTCAGGCACCCAGTCCCACAGCCTGAACTGTATTGCAGGTGTCCTTATTTCCAGCCCTGCCTTTGCCTTCTTCTGCTCTTTTTTCCTCACTCCCTTGGTCCTGGTGCATCCTGTGCTGTGTTGTGTGCTCTGCTGGAGACTGTACCAGAGCCTGGCACTGCCTGTTGTGCTCAGAACAGGTGGGACTGTGCCCTATCGGGCTCACCTTCAGCTGCCAGCTTGTGCCCTTGACCAAGCATGAGAAAATAACAACAAAGCCCCAGTCTAATGCTCTGTGATAGAACTGATCAGTGCAAAGGGTGTGACTGGACAGAAAAGTACACTAGCATACCCTTTTCCCATTCCTTCCTCTTCTAACTCACTGTGYTCTTTGGCTGTCAATGCTGTAGTCATATTTTAAAAGTTCCAAAAGCACCCAGTTTTCTGGAACAGCTWTCCCCAGACTAGGAATAACAAAATCACACCTAGCTCTCCCTAGGACAAAGTCATGAACCRAACTGAGTGTTCTACTTAGATGAATGAACTGGAAAACTACATTGTCTCTACCAGCCACATTCTGGTTGTTTTCACTTGAACTGTTGAAATATATTAATTCTATTTTTTWARATTAATTATTAATTGGAAAATTMCAAATTATCCWTGTCATAAAATGGAGTTTGGAGTTCTGAGAATATTCAGGAATGAAGTTAGGACTTTGTTTATAGTTTGTATAAAGGAAACCTGAAGATATAACAGAGAGATAACATAGATGGGATTCATTCTGCTCAATCTCAAGCACAGGATTCAAGCACAGCTTAAAAAACTAAAATTCTAATGTTGATGTTTATGTCTCCTTGTATTTTTGAATGTTTACTTGACCTAAATGTCAAAATCTTATTCAAAGTGATGCATGTCTTCATGTGTTTGGAAGGAGGGTATTATTTTGTGGTTGTTGTTTCTTTGCTTTGGGTTTTTTTTTGTCTTCATGATATTAAAAAAAGCAAAGAGGAGCCAGAATTTCCATACTCCATGCAGGTGGCATGTACGATTTTGCAAATACTTTTATGTTCATAGCTTGACAGAGAAGGACATTCAGAAAAGAAATGTTAACTTAGTCAGCTTTTTTATTGGGCTTTTTCTTGGGCTTTTCAGGTAATTGTAGATATTGTTGTTGTTCTCTTTGTGCTTAGTGAGAGCTGACAAATGCAAGCTGAAAAGACTCCCTTTATGTTCAAAACTTTATCTTGATGGGCTAAAATGAGCAAATGTATAGATACTATCAAAGAACAGCCTTGTTTATATTCCTATTGATATTTCCATACCTTTTYGAATAAATATCTTTTACAGTCACAATGAGCAAAGCTGGAAATCTTAAAGTTATTCACTAAAGAAAACAAAAATAATTTAATTTTGGTGAAGATGGGGTGAATTGATAACTCAGTAGATAAATTGCAGTGACTAGAAATAAAAAATCATCTTATGAATAAAACACAGTCTTTCACAATCCACCAAATCAATAGATGCTGTTTTTCTTAATCAAAGGTTGAGTCTCAAGAATACATACTTCATTGAAAAAAAATGCTTTTGAAACAATCTTTGACACAGAACAAGAATGAAAATGTGGTAAACGTTTCACTATCAAATATAAAGTTGTACAATTACATAGAAGCACTGGCTCAAATTCTCACATGAGATTCCAGTGAATTGTCCAATTAAATACTTTAGAGGGCATGTGAAAGAAAGAAAAAGAAGCCCTAAATAAATCATGATGTTTTGGATAAGTGCTGTAAAAACACTGCAGTTYTAGCACTTTATCTGCCTGTGGTGATTCCATCCTTTGATTCTAAATTTGTGCTTCAGAGAGATTATTGTCTTACAACTGATAAATCTTTTTCCTGAAAAATGTTGAGATACTTATTTGATGAAGTTTTGCAAAGTTCTCTATTGTTCTTGTTCTGTTGCKTGCTCAAAACTGAAAAGACTATAGTAAGTTAGTGTAATGAATCAACAGAAGATTCTCCGTAGTAATTTATTTTCATGGGTGTCCTGAATCTTGTAAAGTTTCCACTGTAAATTATTTCTCATCAGTAAATCTGAAGGAAAAAAATTGAAAAAGCCTTTGGTGCAGGTAGCTTTTGTAAATCAGAGTCTTCAGCAGAATTTTCCCTTCTTGCATTCTATTTCAAGACTTGGAAGCTGTAAAAACAGCTGATTTTTGAAAATTATTCCCCCAGGAATCCAAATCTTCATACACATCAAGAAGGAAACCTGAACTTAATGATTCCTAYGATGTTAAAATTTTATTAGAAGTATTAATTAATCTATGCATGACTGTSTCTCTGTATGCTGATTTCTTGACCACTAAAGTGCTTCTTTTATTACCTCATAAACACATTGTGAAATAACTAGATTAAGATAGTGCAGTGCTTGCTACAACAATGACATCTATATAAAAGTCTGTCAGAAAAAAAAGAGAGATTTAGTGACCATAATCTTGAGAATTTTTGAAATTTATGGTTCTAGCATTTTTATAGYGATTACAATGTTTTAAAGTTTAATACTAATCAGATCTGCTGAAAAAATAAATGAAGAAAAAGCAATAAAGTTCTTAAAATTACACAGCTGCAAAATCTATCTGCTGGATATAAATTACCAACTCTATCTACAATTAAGGTTTTTTCAGATGTCAGAGTTTTTTCAGTACTACTGGAGAATGACTGGTAATTATGAAAATATTTGCTTTAAAAGCATGGTCATTTGCGTGTTTGTTTGTTTCCTAAATCTTGTCTTTTTTTTTTGTCTGCTCCGGTGATATGGAACATATATGGATGGTTTTGGAGTAGGTCAGAATGGCTGCACATTGCCTCAATCCCCTTATTTCAAATTCTCTGAGACATCTCACATCCAGGAGTTTCACTTAAGAGAGGTAAATATTGTGCCAAAACTATGAGAGCCTCACACTGCCCTTGGCTGGCACTTTAAACCTGGCTGAAATACTTCTCAAGTAGTCATTTAAGTTACTGAATTTAGCTCCTCCTTTCTCTCATAAAGTCTGTAGAAATATTTGAATCACAGGGCAAAAGAACTTCCTCTATTAGTAGAATCAAAAGGCATTGCTGTTTCCAAAATGTTCAAAATGTTTAAGAAAATCTTGAACTTTGAGAATAAAAAAATAGACACCAAAAAATTAATTTATTTTCTTGTAACCAAATATCTGAAAATGTATGTGGGCCCATTCCTGCTTGATCCTATAACCTTCATCTAAGAAGCCGTAAAATCACAAGTTGTACTTATTCTGGCTGAGTTCCAAAGGATGTCGTTATTAGAAAATTCACTATTATCTTTATCTCACAATCAAGGCTGTGGCCTCATCTAAGTTYGCATAATGAATTTTTCAGGTGACAGTGGGAATTTTTTAAGTATTCTGTAAGTAGCTGAAGATGCCACTATATCTCTGGGAGACACAGATATGCACAAATTGCTGCTGATCCTTATTCCTCCACTGTGAAGAGGCAGTCCACACAGGCTGTCACGGGTGGCAGAGAGAGTGATGAGGACAGGTAGTCACTGGCAGATGAGGGAAGGTCTTAGTGGAGAGCTGGCTACAGAAACAGCTGAACTTCTAGTTGTAGTCTCTCATCAAGTCCACTTGTTGTTGTAATTAACTATCTTTTCATTTTGCATTYGTATCARCTTTCATCCCAGTGTTTACTATGGGCTTGTCAGTCAAGCAAGAAAGTAAGATAAATTAATTTTCATYTGTTCTCAAAGGATATCAGTATTTAATCTGTTTGCAGGCTTYGGAGGATCATGGAAGTATAAATAGGCACCCTTAGATAGGATCTGAACTTTTACACRTTAGATTGTGGCATTTGAGGTACARAGGGCTGGAGAATCCAGGGAAGGTGGAGAGACCCTTAGAGCACACATAAGGACTTCAGTCTATGCTTGCTGAAGTGATATGGAGGATGTGCTGGTTTGGGTTGGGACAGAGTTAACTTCCTTGAGAATAGCCAGTACTGGGGCTGTGTTTTGCATTTGTGCTGGTAACAGGGYTGATAACACAGGGATGTTTTTGTTATTGCTGACCAGTGTTTACAGAGCCTCAAAGCCTTTTCTTTTTCTCCTCCCACCCCACCAACGAGGAAGCTGGGAATACACGAAAGTGCACAGCCAGGACAGCTGATCCCAAGTGACCAAAGGGATATTCCAGACCCTATGGGGTCATGTTCAGCATAGAAAGTGAAGGAAGAAGGAAGGAGGAAGTGGGGGATGCTTGGAGTGGTGGTGCTTCTCTTTACAAGTCGCTGTTACACTTGATGGAGCCCTGYTTTCCTGGACATGTCTGAATATCTGCCTGCCCATGGGAAGTGGTGAGTGAATTGATTATTTTGCTTTTCTTGCATGAATGGCTTTTRCTTTACCTGTTGAACTGTCTTGATTTCAACCCACAAGTTTACTCACTGTTACTCTTCTGATTCTCKSTCCATGACACCAGAGGGGAKYGAGCAAGGGYTGTRTGGTGCTTAGTTGTTGGCTGGGATTAAACCATGGCATGCTGTCAGAAGCAGCACGAGTGCAGCTCCTACTCCTCAGCCTTCCACTGGAGTCCCTGTCAGGCAACATCCATTTTATTGTTYGAGAGCTGGTAACAGAGACTGGACCAAACATGCTGGGGATGATCATTCGCTGAATGCCTGCAATGCTCTTTGAAGACAGCAAGGGTCTTGAATACTTTACACTAGATAGGTGAAAGAAAAGTCCTATTCTCTACTCCAGTAGCAATTGCTGTGGAGTGAGAATTTCGAGAGGATCCCACAACACAGAGGGAAGSTACGTTTGGCACCTGATGATTTAAAAGTGTATTCTTCCTCAGACCCCTGACCAGCTCTTTGTCCAGATAAAAMGGGAATTTGTGTTCTTACTGATAATTCTGACAGTGCTTGGAGCTGCATCATTGTCAGATTTTGCAGTCTTGTTCTGTATCTGTTGATACATGGTGTAGTTTATAAAGGTTCACATGACTATCTGATGCTCTGTTTCCATGAATTGAAAAGCTGTTATTGTTCCAGCTGTCAATCTGATTCCATTTTCTAAAACAGCAACAAAAAGCCCTCAGAAAACAAAAAAGCCAACGCAAACCTTTTTATCAATTCTGAAGCTAAGAAAAAATAATTACACATTCATAACATTTTAAAAATCTCTGACTTTTAAGCCACTGCAATTCTTCAGACTTGACTGTAAATTTCTAAGTCAGTCAAAGACATTAGCTCTTTTACTTTCTGTTTAAACCTGTATACCTGAGTTTCTAACGTTTTTTGTAATTTTCAGCCAACCTGTTTGTGGCTTAAACAAATASCTATTTAAGTAAAATCTTGGATCATTTAATAAACCTTCATATTATGCTTTCAAAAAYAGTTTTTGAAAGAACAGGGGAGACAGAATGGAAGTGAATATACCCACACAATCTATTATTTTTTCCTCTGTAGCCAATGGTGAACAACTTAGGATTGTTTTAGAGGACATAGAACTGAGAGAAAACTGGTTTTTTTTTTGTTTGTTTGTTTTCAGCGTAGGAGATGGGGAGATGTAGAACTCATCATCAGTTAYGAAAAGCACATCAGTTAGAAACCTAGTTATGCACTTTGTTTAATAATTAGATTTGAAACTGGAACTTTAAATACCCCTAAATTTCCTGTTAATCAACTATTTTTCTCTCTACATGAATTAGAGTCCCCAACTTCTGTCTATTTTTTTTTCTGATATGCTTTCAGAAAGAAATACTGCACAGTAGTGGGCTACAATATAGTGAGCTTTGACAYTGCACTTGCCCAGCAGAGATTTTTTTGGAGGCAGTTTATGCTGTCTGCTTCTGAAACCATTTAAAGTATCTATATTGTGCTCTCAGACTGGCATGAAAACATCAAAAMCTAAAAATTATAGAAGGCAGTGACTCAGACTTGTTTTAAAATGCTGAATTTAGCTAATGTAGTCACTTTAAATAATAATTCTTGTGACTAGTTCATCTTCTATGTAACAATCTGAAAATGTTTACAAGAAATGAGCCACATTTAAATGAAAGATGATCCATTTCTACATTGAAGCCCATGCCCAGGGTTAATCCTGCTGTTTCACAGTAACATAAATGGAGCAGACACAGYATAAAAGGAAATTGGGCTTTTTTTATTTACATCAGTTGAAACACAATGACAATTGTTCCACTGCATGMAAAATTCTTTAATTCAATATATGTCATTCTGTCTGGTTAATTACAGAAGGAACAATTATTTGTCTTAGAAACTATTCAATAAAATTATTAGATACCTTAGGAACATTTTCAATTATATGGAGTTACCTAAATATATGTGATTTSATTTGAATGTTCTGTCTCTGGATGTTCTGGACTCCAGTAATGAACAAATATTTAGTTTCTAACTCTTCTTTGGTCAGTTTATTATATGAGAGCATTTACTTTCAATAAGGTGAAATAAGGGCTCAAATGAAGACTAGAACCAAAGTTATGCTCTGTGATAGCCCAGTGGCTGTGAATAATCACTGTGGTCTCATTTGAGGGAAGAGAGACTTTGTCACAGAATTCTCTTAATAATTTGAGAGTTAATGCACTAATACATTTTTCCTCTTTCAGTACCACCTACTTGCTAATATAACTATGTATATATTCTTCATATCTCAGGATTGCCTATTTTTTCACAGAATCACAGAGTTCTTGAGGTTGGAAGGGACATGGGGAAATCATAGTCCTCCTGTGGCAGTATGCAACAGCTCTGTGAATATAGTAGAAACAGTTAAACAATCAATCATTTTTCTTAAAAGAATTTATCTTCAGCTTCATGATCAATAAAATAAAATTGAAATCTAAGAGATGAGTTGAGAGATTAATGATGTATTGTTTTTTAAACCTGCTTGTGCCTTTTGTGAGTACATGAAATTGAAAAACTGTCCCTTCTGTTGCCACTTCTCACCTTATGTGCATGTCCTTGGTGCACTGTTGCGAAATATCAAAGTTTGTTTTAGTTTAGCTAACCCGGTTTCTGGAATATACATTATTCCTGGCAGCATGTTTATTTAATCCTGTTTCCAGCTGTAAAGCATGCTGCAGTAGTTTTACTGTGCAGTGCATAATTCAGACAGGCAAATCCAGAGAGTTCAGGAGCCCAAAGCATGGGGAGAAGTCATCTCTTCCTTCCAGATTRCATTAATATCATCTCTTCATTCTTCATAGTGCATTGGCCTGATTTTTCCTGAGACAAGTTTTGTCAGGCTCTGCTCTGTGCAGTTCTGAACAGCTTTTTTTTTTTTTTTTTTTTTTTTTTTTTTTTTTTTTTTTTTTTTTTTTTTTATTTTTTTTTTTTTTATTTAGCCCGGTGCCTTTGAAAGAAGGGTAAGGTTACATAGTTCTCATGAGACATCCAGTCAAAAGCTGTAATTACAAGGACAAATTGTTACACTATTTTATGGTTATTACTTTGTCACCAGGCGAGAGTGTTCAGTCAACTCAGCCAGCACTATTATGAGAGGAAGAAAATATCTGTATCTTGATTCAGCTTTACTTGAAAAGGAAATAAAATTGCTGYATAAATATCCCATTTCCAAACCCAGAATGTCAGGAATGGAATCTACAAATCCCTTGCCACAGTTCACTAGGAAATGACTGGGAATGAYCATGTTTACTTTCTCCAGGAGATGTCACTCAAGACACTGGTAAGACTACATTTAAGAAGTTTGCAGTAGGAACARTCAGAATGAACCATGGCATAAAGATCTGTTCACTCCAAAAATACCTTGGCCTATTTCAGTATCATTACTGCTGTATGTACATTTCAGGAGCAAGGAGCAGAGTTTTCAGTTCTGTTCCTTTGTAAAAGACACTTGTTTACTTCAGTCTATTAATGACTCATCATTTATTTACATCCACAGGAGGGTGATGCTTCAGAGCAGCCCAAAAACTGAAGAGATGTTTGGGACAAAAAATAATTCATACAGTAGTTATTACAGTCTGAAGGAAAGACATACAGCTRGAAGTTTATTACATATGCATTTTACTTACCAATTTATTTTCCTGTTGTATTAAAATAAGTAACCTGTAAATATTGAGCAGTGTTTCCTGTTACCAGGCATTCAAATCAGACTGGGAAACCACTTTCAGACAGAAAACAGATCTTTTTTTTTTTGTGAACACAGGGCAAGGTAGGGAAAGAGAGAAAGGGAAAGGGAAGGAGAAGAGAAGGAGAAGAGGAGGAAAAAAGAAAAAAAAAATGGAGGAGCAAGCAAAAAAGGAGAATGGGGGAAAGAAAAAGAAGAAAAAGAAAGATGGAACAGGAGATATTAAATACTGAAGTGCAAGAAGACAAAGATAGGTGTGGATCTTTTAAATTTTCTTCTAGTTTTCTCAATGCTCTCAGAAAACCTTTGAGCAAGGGTCACCCTCCTGTCCCAGGTAACAAGTGGCAGGACAAGCAAATTACCTCAAGTCACACCAAGGRAGGTTTGAATTGAAYATTAGGAAAAATTTCTTCAGCAGAAAGTTTGCCTAGTTTTGGAATGGGCTGTCCAAGGAAGTTGAGTTTTCACTGCCCAGGTATTTAAAAGACAGGTAGATGTGGCACTTAGGGAAATTATACAGTTGTGGACGTGACAGTTTTAGGAGTTAACCTTTGAACTTGCTGATCCTAATTGTTTTTTTCTGATCTTAAAAAGTCTGTGGTTCTATACAGTTATATGGTTTTTATATAGCTTAGGGGAATTTTAGGTGTCAACACTGATTCAAACACAAATTCATAAGTTTTCCATAATTTGTTCTGATTCAGCAAGAACTTGTATGTGCGGCCTCTTAATAGATTTTTCATTTGTGGTGAAGTAGAATTTCACTAAAAAAATGAAAGTCAAAATAGAAATTTTAAGTTTTAATTAAGATGTATATTTGGCTAGCCATTTTTKGGGGGGAAAATATACTCTTGTTTGTCTATAGAATATGTAAGATGTCCACATAAAAATTATATTGATGTTCATAACCATATATAGTATATTGCATGTGGTTGGTGGTTTAGTATAAATTAAAATATTAATCTTTCWTTGGTGTCTAATTTCCCCAAGCTGTTGCTGGGTGTCTTTTTAAGCATGTTGCAGGGCATGATAATATACGTTTCAGCTTTCCTGGATTATCTTCTGTGAGACATGGTTATAGTAAGAAACAACCAGGCATTCTACAGGAACAAATCCTAGCAAAGCTGAAACAGTCAGACTCCCTAGAGAAATAATTAGCAGAGATTATAGACCAATCTGGCAMGTTATAGGTGGAAAGTGAAATTTAAACTTCTGGAACACTTGTGTTGAGAATGGAATAGCTCCAAAAAGCCTGCAAATGACTCTTCTTTATAATAATTCAATATGTCCTAAATCTTCAAATAYATTTCAAAAATATTGTTAAAATAGAACATTTAATTAATAGTGAGCAATTTAGAAGAAACATAAATAAGCAGAGGACCCTTTTTACTCTTGCACAGAYGGACTTGTCTACCCAATATTGAGGTTATCACTCCTCGTACTGGAAAAAACAGTCACCAGAAATACAACACAGAACACATATTTTCCTGGAATGTATGATTTTTTTAAATTTATTGTTTATGAATTCTACAGATATATGTTCTTTTTTTTAGGCTAAATAAAAGAAAAATCAGTGTTAAATTCCAGGTAATTTTTGCCCATTTTGTAAATCACGAATATCTGGATGTTTATGAGTTTTAGGGGTTATAGCTCATACTATATTCTAAACTAATCTAAATATTTTCTTTGAGTGTGAGAAAAATGAAGAGTATCAAGAGAATCAGTCTTATATAGAGTGCTAATTGCTCATAAAGTAGCACAAACATCATGAGCAATACAAATGGTCTTTAAGTGCCACAGGCTACCTCCATTAGATTAATGAGCCAACAGCTTCAACTTTGATGCCTTTTCTAATTATGCACCATTCRCCATTTTTTTCAAAAGGAAGACATCTAATTAATTAGGTACAAAATGTCATCTATAGGTCATTGACAGCAAGGGAGATCACCACTCGCTCGGTTTAGTCTTCAGGCAAAATTATTACTCCTCTGGGATTGCCACCAAATGTCATTATTGAATCAAAAAGAGTTCCTGCAGCAGGAAGATTAAATAAAAGAGAGGAAAAAACCCCACAAATCCTTTCCTTTTCACCCTGACTCATACACAGAATTATATACTCGACCTTAAGCAGGTAAATACAATACTCCTGAGATGTTACAAATTAAAGACTCMTTTTTAATCACATAAAATAAAAGGATATTACAAAGTCAAAAGTGTTCCACGAAGCTCTTAAACAGTGATGCTAACTGCTGAATTACCCCAGTAAAAACACTTAGTTGAAAGTTTTCAGTTTCACTCAAACTTTCAACTCCCAAACTGCTGTCTTGAAGTTAGAGTTTCCACATACTTCACAAAATGTGAAACTGCAGCATCCTCTGAAATGTTTTAAAATTTTTGATTTAATTTAGGTCCTGATCCAACTCCTATTAAAATCAAGGTCACAGTTTGGAAAAATGCAGGATTGTATRATGCATCCATCATTATGCAGTTGCTAATCTGTTAGATTACCYTTAACTTGTGGAAAAGCAACTGAARCAGTTATTTTTAAATTAATTACTCTTGATACCAAAAACTGAAGCTGGTTTATTCCAGCTGTTCTGTCTACTACTGAGAAGAAAGGCTATCACTTGTAGCTTGCAAGGAGATAAAAAACCTTGTCAGGTACTCTCTCAGTTTGATTTATTCTCCTTTTTCCAAATGTAAAAGCTTAGATTCTTGATAGAGCAGTCCTAGTTAGACAATCTATGGGCCTTTAAAAGAAATGCCTATGTTGAGCTGACTGGAATAAAAAATTTACATCCAGCAGCTTAGCAAGAGGTATTAAGATGCTCTTTCATTTTAAACAGGGATAGAAAGTTGAAAGTATTTAATTTATTCTTTTTYTATGAAGCAAATAGTTTATCTTGGTGGAAGATTTTATTTGGAYTAAGTTTTAAATTTTGGATTTGCATTCATCACTCAGTTGTACTATATTTAATACATATTGGAGAAATAAAGTTTAAAAGAAACTTTGATACTATCTTCCTGGAAACAAAGATAAAATGTTGCAGCAAAATATTTTAATTTCCTGGGATAAGCATTTTCTTCAGGAAACAGGTTCATTAGAAAGACATGAAAGAATTCTTTTTTTTCTTAACTTATTCCCCTAAAGATATGACCTACAATTACTAGGTGCATAAATGAAAATGCACTGCTCTT
>NW_026623384.1:1322045-1328315 GCF_030028575.1 Malurus melanocephalus | reverse complement strand
GTGTGCACTTCCCTTTTGTTCTTCTTTGTAGAAAACTGATGCAGACACCGGTATAACCACAGATGTTTTGCCAAAGCAACCAAAACCTAACCAGTCTACCAGACTGCAACCACATATGCACATTTAGGACTCCTTGTTYGTGAGACCATGGACAGCTCCAGGCAAAGCAATAACAGCAAAGCAACCTCAGAGGAAGATGTGGAATTCAGCTCTTCCAACACTTACAAATTATAAAGTACTTTGCTGTTTYATCTTTGGTCTTGAGCAGTAAGACAGTTTCTCTTAAAAGTAGAAGAAAATTTGGGGGAAATTCAGAATGACTGTCATCTAAATTCAGCCTTGAACAAATGTAACAAAGACATTTGGATGGACATTTGGATGGATTTCTGTATACTTAGGCCAGAAGTGTCACAATTCTCTGGATGATCTGGGAGCTCCCTGTTAATCAGTGCATGGAAAATCAGTTTGGGACTGAATTCATAGCCACTGTCACAATAAAGCATTTGACTGGTGGCTATAAGAGTTCTTCAAGTACGGATTTTGGACTGGCCTGGAGGTTGTCTCAGGTAGTCCCTGCTATGTCCAGAGCAATTAACAGACACCATTTGTATTCTTCCATTAGCTGGGTGGAGAATCTGACCATCTCAGACAAATATCCAAGATGTTTCTGCTGTAGAACAGAACACTTGATGGAACGCTTAAAACTACCCAGGAAAAGCTTTGCTGGTAATGCAGGTATGCTCATGAGTAGGACATTTTTGTGCGTAGAAAGTTAGGAGGTGCTTTGTGTATTGGTTAAGGTGCTCAACAGTGATAGATTCGTACTTGCTGTGGAGTACTCACAGATGCCTGCAGGGCAGATGGGTATCAGGAATTGGCAGGATTTGGTTTTGGACTGTCACCAATTCAGTCTGATGAAACCATTGCAAAGTTGTTTGCAATAGATATTCCTGTAAATGTAAATTTCTTTCCTCACAAAGGTGTTACCCTGTGCAAAGATGCCGGTATGGTTTTAATGACCACTTTATTAGCGCTTGTTCAGCAAAGCCACTCCTGCATGCTGTTCTTTTAATTTTTCCATAAGACTATTTTCCTTGTTTCCCATAGCAAGAAATCCTTTGTATGTGGGCCAGAATTGCTCTTTGATATTCAGAGATGGAAATGCAGTAAGTCCCATCTGARCATGAGGAAAAGCTTTATTTTGAGAGTGTTGGAGCACTGGAATAGGTTGTTCAGAAAAGCTGCTGAGTTACCTTCCCTGGAGATATTCAAAACCAGCCTGAATACAATCCAGTTAAATGTGTGAACCTGCTTTAGCAGGGGAGTTGGACTAGAAGATCACCAGAGGGYCCTTCCTACATTAAATGTTCTGTGATTCTGAAAATCTTTGATTCAGTGATTCTGTGATCATGGGACCCASTCAATGTAGCATCTGTGTTCTATGGAGTCACTTGCTAGTCCAGACACASACCAGATTAATATATATATATGTATGTGAATATCTCTATATAAGAGTGAAATGGATTTATGAGCATAAAAGCTTTGTTATCTCGAATTAGAACTTAAAAACACCCTCCTCACTTAGCATCAGCTTGTAGAAAATACCACTTCTGATGTGGATGACTCAGGTTTCTTAAATGTTTGTAATGAAATCTTGCTAATTTGAACCTAATTACTTGTTCAGATGGGAAAGTGCATGTGAAAATAGATAAGTACACTGATATAAGCAGACAGCAACACCATTATTATTATAGTACTA
Organism: Malurus melanocephalus; assembly: GCF_030028575.1. Classification (NCBI taxonomy): domain Eukaryota; kingdom Metazoa; phylum Chordata; class Aves; order Passeriformes; family Maluridae; genus Malurus; species Malurus melanocephalus. The sequence goes on along the minus strand of NW_026623384.1, from coordinate 1,326,556 downwards.
TTATTAATGCATATRGTTGTAAATAATTTGTCTGTGTTTTCTCATACTGCACAGCAAACAATTTTTTTATTGCAGATATTCAAGATGTTCAGAGCTCTCAGTTTCTCTTTAATAGCCACTTCATGCAGTTAATTTGTTTTCTGCATTCCTTTGTAGCGATTAAAGTGTTTTACACCTCGGAATATATATTTGAAGTTCAGTTCTTTAACTAGAACTTTCTGATATTCAGAAATTACTTTTATCTGCAGGGAAAATAGATAGAAGTGAGAGAAAAAGACATTACATGGCAAGCTGGGAGCCACACACTGGAATTCTCTGCTGCATAAGGCAAAKATAAGAATCAACTAGAGAATTTTCTTGATCCTAATGAAGAGCCAAAAAAACAGTTTGCCAACCTGTACAGTGATTTCAGCAGAATATCAAAGACTAGCAAATCAGTTTAGCATCTGGACTTTTAAAATTTAATCAGGGAATTACAAGTATTGGTAAATTAGGGTCTGATCTTTCAGACCTTTAAGTCAATGAGTATTTTGCTATTGAGTTAATTTGAAGCAGAACTGAGTCCTTTCTTCTTCAAGGTGTCCTAGAAAACCACATGTTGCAAACAAAATCACAACTACCCTTCATCTGTTTTAAATGACTCTTTACCTGATCAGTTGCTAATTAATGCATTGTTTTGGAGCGGCAGCCTTGTCTGAACACAAACAGTAAGATAGCCAAAACCTTCAGTATCTATTTGTCTCCATAAAAGAAGAACCAATGAAGATGAACATGCCTGTGCTGGTGTCAGCTGGCACAGAGCTAACTTTGTCACAGTAGCCGGTATGGGGCTGTTCTGGATTTGTGCTGGAAAGAGGGCCGTCAATGCAGAGATATTTTCATTTTTGCTGAGCAGGACTTGCTCARTGTCAAGGCATCTCACCACACCCCACGAGGGAGGAGACTGGGAGCACACAAGGACTAGGGGCAACACAGCCAGGACAGATGACCTCAACTGACCAAAAGGATTTTGCAGGCCACATGACATCATGCTAAGCATATAAAGCTAGAGGAAAAAGAAGGAAGAGGGAGATATTGAGAATGATGGCATTTGATTTCCTGAGTCACAGTTACATGTGATGGAACCCTGCATTCCCGGAAGTGGCTGAACATCCACCTCCCCATGGAAAGYGGTGAATGAATTCYTTGTTTTCTTTTCTTATGTGTGTGGCTTTTATTTTACCTRTTAAGCTGTCTTGACCTCAAATCACCYATTTTCTMACTTTTACTCTTCCCATTCTTTCTCTCATCCTACCACGAGTGATTGAACATGTTGTTCTGTGGTGCTTATTTGTCAYCTGGGGTTAAACTGCAACAATATCTGAGAGAAGTTTAGGAATTACCACAGGTAGACACCACAGAAGAAATGAGTAAAGGGACATTAAAATAAACAATCTTATTGACCTTTTCCTAGAATCCTGTTTTCAGCATGTTTACATAATTTTCATCTTGATACAATCTTTATTCTCTGGTGGGTTACACATTATGACTATTCCAGCAACATTCTTAGCTGAAAATGAGATTCTCATCTCGATCTCATTGCTGGAATTATGAGATTCCAGCAACATTCTTAGCTGTGGCTCCTAGTACAGAACCTTGATTCTGCCACTATCWTTAYGTAGGAAGGATTACAGGTGGCAAAYGGTGCAGTCTGTGCCAYTCTTTACAGTTTTATGCATCAATGCCGAAAAGAGAGGTGCATGTTGATCCTCAAGACATAGCCCAGCAGCTAAGAAAGCAAGTGGAGCAGAAGTTTCAGGGGACTTGTTTGCCATGGTCTGCAGTTATGAAATACATGAAGTATGTTTGGCTCATTTTAAATGAAGAAAAACAAACCAAAAAAGCAAAACAAAACCAAAAAAGCCAAACCCAAAACAAAGCTTGAATTTTAACTGTGTTGACCAACTTCTTCGGAGATAATCTTTATATGAGTGATTCGAGATCATCAAGGAGCAGTTATCTTCACAGGGCTTGAACTTGAGTTGGAGACTATTGCACCTTCCAGTCTGAGTTATCTCATATTGTCTGCAACCTGGCTCATCTCAGAAGACGTAGAATATCATCTCTTCATGGGTAAAGGAGTAGTTGTACTCATAGATATCACTTACAGGGCAGTTTGTGCATTCAGGGARTACAACAGGCACTGTTTACACCCTTTGACTGCCTCCATTAACTGTGACTACAAGAAGACAAGGACAAGAATGAGGGTTGATTAGATCTTCTCATTACAATAAGCCAAACTCAGGATACAACCACCTTAGCTCTCAAAATTTTTCTGCAGCTTTAAGGAGGGACAGTTCCTCTACTCCCTTGCAGGACAGCTGTTTCTTTTCTGTAATCTAAAATAAAAGTCCTGGTTGTGGACAGGAGCTGAGATACTGCTGATATTCGTCTTAAATGGAGGATTTTTTGTAGAAGCCAAATCAATTGAAGCCCRAGTGAATCAGCTGTAAAAATTGCTTCATATTTTGTAATCTTTCAAAYGAATGCACTGACAAATATCTGGGTTTAAAAGAAAGGAGTCAGAAATGATCTTGCATTTGTTTAGAACTGTACACAATGTGTTAGCRAAAGCAATCGATACCTAATTACGAGCCTATCTCTGAGACCACAGTCCTCTCTATTCTAATGTTTTCCACAGAGATAAACCACTCACTGCATGACCTGACAGATTTGTTTTGACAGCTGTGCTTCAAACATGACAGTGAATGTCATAGTCTAAGAATAGCTCCATCCTCAAAAAAACCCCACAATTCTATAGATTTTATTATGTCACCTGCAAAAGTTTTCACTGTGAACTCTGGCTTTTTTTTGGTTGCTCCTTTATCCTTGAGTGGGGGTCTGAAAGCCACATTTGCACTAAAAGGTTTTTGATAYGACTGTCAAGTTGCTCATAAGCAGTCAAGGATTTCCAAGGCCCTTGCAGAATTGAATTGTACCTAAGGAAAGCTAGTCGTGGGATGCAGATTAATTCCATCCAGCTTTTGTAAATAAATCTAGACTCATAAGACAACAGCCTTGTTGAATTTTCTGTCCCAAATRTGTCCAGAGACAGCTATCTCTAAAGTCAGGACTGGATTTTAGTTTCCATTTCAGGAGCCAAATCACAGTATCAGGAGCTGCAAGCAGCTTAACTGTAATTAGCTCATACGAGTCAGAAAAATGCAATCAGAGGTTAATCTGTGACTGGAATCAAGGTGTAACTATAAACTAATCTTTGCAGACACAGTTGTCATATAGGTGGATAAAGAGTCAAGCCATTACAGTTTTCAGTCCAGCTCTCATGTCTGTTTTCCAAGAAGAAACCTGAACACAAGAATTAATTGTTAAGAAATACCTGGTCTGATACTAAAACCCTCCAAAGTTCATAAATGCTTTACTATTTTTCTCACTTTTCCCATAAAAACAAAACAAAATGAAGCATCATTGCTGGACTTCCCAAGATCACCATATTTTACTATATTAAGAAGATAAAACATGAAAGGCTGCATGTAACAGAACTCACCCAGAAAAAAATGTGCCATAACAACTCTTCCACACCCTCTGGTCACCACAGGGAAGAAAAAAATTGTCCTTAGCTAAATCCATGAATAGCAGTGTTTCACCTGTGTAAACAAAGTATGTAATTATCTGACAAATTGCATGGGCAAATAGCTAATATGCAACCTCCTAGTTATGATTAATATTTAAATATAAATCTTTCAACTCTTCTACTTTCTTGACTTAAATCATCATAATCTGTTAACACTCTACCTTTAAGACAAAAATTACTTTATGCTTTTGGAGTGACAGTACTTATTAAAAAGGAGAACTGATGTCTAAATATGTAAGAAACTAAATTCATATCCAGTTTTAAACACTATCAGTATTCTATTTAAAAAAAAATACTTAATAAGTGAATCACTGCAACTGGTTCTATATGTTCTAAGCGAGTAGCTGAATGACTAAATTGCTAAACATGCAACTCTAAAAGCCCTGAATGACTAGATGTTGTGCAAGAAACTGTAAAAATGTATGTGTGGTAAAGGACTTAACGATAGCTAGAAAACAAGGACATGAGGCATTTGCCAGTATATTAGGTAAAAAAGACAAAAACAAAAGAAGGGAAAATAGCTAAGCACGCAGATACATGAGACATAAATGACAGATAATAAAACAACATAAAGGATGAGGAGACTTTGAAATAATAATAATAATAATAATAATAATAATAATAATAATAATAATAATAATAATAATAATAATAGTAGTAGTAGTAGTAGTAATAGTAGTAGTAGAATATTAGGAAATAAGAAACAGGACATGGATCTTGGATTTAGTTAAGTTCTGATCTAGAGTTCAAGAGATCTGAGGATACAAATGAGACTGTGGATCAAGATAAGGAAGTGTATGCATTTCCCTGCTAGTGAATTTCAGCCTTGATCACCTGGAGAGAACAAACATATTTGTGCTGTGCTGCTCAAGTATTTGTG
>NW_026623384.1:1318290-1321505 GCF_030028575.1 Malurus melanocephalus | reverse complement strand
CAAAGACAGACTGTTCTTGAAGTAGGTTTTCTCCTTCACAGAGTAACTGAAAAGGTTGTAAACAAGTGATTAATTTTACCAATAATTACAATTCATGTTTACATAGATCTTGGGGGAGACCCAATTGTTAAAGCCCTTCAGCATCATTCCASACTTGGATCTTTTCTCCCTTATTTACGTGCACTCATTAGCAATTATTCTATAATTTGTTATATACAAAAAAAAACCCCACTGTCTTGTACATTTCTTTACTTTTTTTTCTAGCCCTCCTGAAAGGCTGTACCATTTGAGATGAAGCTCCCTGATACTTCCATTGGAGTGTCTCAGAGACACTAAGGATCTTGCAAGACACATTCATAAATGAGCAAACTAACATACACTGAAGGAAATATGAGATTTAAGTGTTTTGTTTTTCATGGCTTTTATACTATTTTTTTTTCCAACTACACTTTACCCTGGTACATAATTTACTTTGTACTATATTTACTTAATTTAATCATTTAAAACGGCAATTATAAAACCCTCTCCTTCTTGCATCTTATCATCTGATCTTTCACTTGCATATTTTCTTTCTGTGTTGGCAGATCAAATGAGAGTTTTTTCCTCTTACAGATACCTAGAGTATTTACCTCTTCATTTTAACACAACGTCTTATCAACACTCTTATGAAATCTTTTTATCTTTTGTTTACTGGAAACAAAATGCTTCAGAATAGCTTGCTATGTAATTGAATAGAAATCTCCTGACATCAGCCTCTTAAATATGAAGCTTCTGCTATTGTTCATTTTCCATCAAATCTCCTTTATTTGTCACCAAGTCTTTACATTACCAGTTTTAGAATTATTTTTCCTGCAAAAGTCAGATGAGCAAAACAAACCAGTGTGTTTATGCTTGATTTAATTTTTCTGCTTACTCTAACTTGTAAGACTGAGTTGCATATACTTCTAAATGATTAGGGATGATTTTTATCAGGCAAAGCTATTGGTGTGCATCTTCACAGTAGTTATGAGTTGAYCCCAGCCAAAAGCCAATGTAGAATATTCCTTTATCCAATTCAGGTCAAATATCTAAGTTGTCTCCCTCCTAAATTCCTCAACCCTGGCCTACTCACTAAGGGGGCAAAAGCAGGAAAAAGGTAAAGCCTTGGTGCTGTGCAAGCATTGTTGAACCATATTTGAAACACTGGTGYGTTACCAACACTGTTAGGGCAACAAATGTAGAACATAGGATCATACAGGCTGCAAGGATGGAAGTGAACCCCACTTCAGCCAGACCCAGTCAGTGATCTGCACAYGTCTACACAGTGGTAAGTCTTGCATAATTTGAATGAGTTGTGTGGCAAAAAATTATGTTYGTGACCTGCAGACTGGTGGACACACAATGTCTTCTGCCCTTTGGAAGACCTCTGRACAATTTCTGTAGTACACAAGAAGGCTATGCACTTGAAAAATCTTTTAATTGCTGAAAGAGCTCATGTTTTTTTTTAAAATTTCCCATAGGTAGCCCTTAGTACTTCTTTTCTGTTTATATTTTACCCTCTCAGGTAAGGCAGGGAACAAGATATCTTTGACACCCTAAAGTCTGAAATGTGTTGTCAGGGGCTGATAAACTCTCCTGTGGCCACTTCTCAAAGGGATATAGGATGGAAATGCCAAACTCCTCATCTTTGGTGGACTGGATGAGTGCACTTTGCCTTTTATGTGTGCAACCAAGATTTGACTCTTATCTTTAATCTAGAAACTAAGTTTACGCTTGACTGAGCAAAGCAAAGAAAGTTAAAAGGAACAGGTAAGTCCTTTCTATTGCCTACTCCCTCTCACGCACAGTAAAAAGACAAGCTATAACCTGCAGGATTAACATTGTTGAAACTACTACCAATCAAACACAAGTTGCTGTAACTTGTTTGAGAAGTGGAATATGACTTTTGTCTAGACAGTATTACACAGATACCTCAAAGCACTTGTACTTTGGGTGACCTACCCTGAGACAGTAGGATCAGCTGTGGAAGAAGCCTGGGTTTCCAATCTCGTTTGCAGTAGCTGGCTGGGATAACACTGACAGTGGCCTGAAATTCGTAAAGAACAAGTGAAAGGCCCCACACTGCTCAGCAATTAAAAATGTATTTATGTGTCTTTTTAAGTAAACAAYTWWAAAAAAATCCCCAAAACCAACAAAAGTCAGATTTATCATTTGATAACTGTTGGTTTTTAAGAGAAGTTTGGAATGAAGAGATGAAAAGGGTGACCACCTTGTTCTCACTGTCGTGGTTTGGAATGCTGGCCAAAAGCCAGGCACCCACAAAACCTGCTCATTCGCTCTCCCCCACCACCACATTGGGTAGAGAAGTGCGAAGAGGGAAAAAAAATTAACAAAAGGGTTCATGAGTCGAGATAAGGGAGGAAACACTTGATGGACAAAACAGGCACTACTTAAATTATGAAGTGAATTTATTACTAATAAAGTCAGAGGAGGAGAATGAGAAAAAAAATACAACCCTCAAAAACACCGATCTTCTCCCCACTCCTTCCCACCGACTACAAAGCAGCAGGAATGGAACAGGGTGTGGGGTTGGTCAGTTCAGGGTTGGTCAGTTCAGGGTGTGGGGTTGGTCAGTTCAGGGTTGGTCAGTTCAGGGTGTGGGGTTGGTCAGTTCAGGGTGTGGGGCTGGTCGGTTCAGGGTGTGGGGTTGGTCAGTTCAGGGTGTGGGGTTGGTCAGTTCAGGGTGTGGGGGTGGTCAGTTCATCACCGGATCGATCTGCAGCTGCTGAGGGAGAGGATTCCTTCCCTTGTGTTGCCGTGGGGTCCCTCCCATGGGAGACAGTTCTCTGTGAACCTCTCCAGCGCGGTTCCATTCTCACGAGCAGCAGTTCACTCACATCTGCTGCTGCATGAGTCCCCCCACGGGCAGACAGTTGTCACAAAACTGCTGCACCCTGGGGTCCCTCGTCCCCTGGGTGCAGGCCCAAGGCCAGGCTGTTCCATCTCGGGAGCAAAGCCTCTCTCTCCATGAGTCCCCTGCTGGACACAGCCCGCTCCGGCGTGGGGACCTCCCTCCTCCATGGGCTGCGGGTGGATCTCTGCACCCTCTGTGGACCCCATGGGCTGCAGGGGGACAGCCTGCTCCACCATGGTCACCATGGGCTGCAGGGGACAGCCTGCACCCTCTATGGACCTCATGGACTGCAGGGGGACAGCCTGCTCCACCATGGTCACCA
>NW_026623384.1:1292169-1317665 GCF_030028575.1 Malurus melanocephalus | reverse complement strand
AGCTTTCGATGGATATTATTTCAAGGACCTTTTGGTGGATCAGTTTCTGTAGAGAAGTTCTCCTGTGACTAGAGGAAAGGTAATTCTTTTTATGATTCTGACTGTGATATGTAGCTCTGAGTCCATKCCATGCTGGTCTCGATAGCCTTCTGCTCTCTACTGCACCAAGTTGCTCGTATACCTCTCACTCCTTTGGAACATTTTTTCATCTCATCCTGAATTATGCCACTTGGTCATTTCTGTACAGTTGCTCCCTGAGCAGGAGTGACTTCCCTCTCTTAGAAAAGGTCACAGACTTTGCTTTGATAAATATGGTAGAGTATAAATTGCAGGCATGAGTCTGAGAAAATCAGTACTAGCCCTGCACTGAACTTCCATAATCCTGCATCAAGCCAGAACAACATGTATTATGTTGAGTTGAGTTCATATTGAAACACACAAGGTGTGCTCATTTGATTTGATCTCATGGGAGGGCTGTAACCTCYATTAGAGATGTGGCAGTGAGTTTTTGAACTAGGTAATTTCTTTAAACTCATAAGTTAGATTCAGAAGAGGGAGACTAAGCTGTCTTGGGTAATGATAATGTTTAGCTTCTTGCACAAAAGATCCAGAYACTTCTCAATATCTTTGAAATTATTTACTTAACAAGTAGCTGAACTTTGACTTCATGCATAGACTCTGCTTTAAGCAGGGAGTGAAGTGTTATACTCCTATGCTCCCGGATTTTTTTAATATTGTCTTGAATGTATCATTTTACCCCTTTTTTCTTTCAGCTGCTGTGGTGGAAACTGTGTMATAACAAGGTCAGCAAAGACTTGCATTTTTAACTGTGCATGGAGTGCAGGTGTAGAGATGAACTGAGGAGGGCATTGCAGGAGCAGTAGTGCCTGTGCCCCAAGATGAAGCCTGCCATTGCTGTAACTTTGTGCTAGCTGATTCATGGAGCAGTAATAAAGGTTATGGCAGTCAGTAAATAACCTGTCAAATTCCTACTGCTTCCCTTACCCAATTCAAAGGATTCATCAATCTTYGTACACACTTGTGCTGCACATCTGGGTTGCTTATTGATGACCTGGATCATGTTCATCAGTTCCTTGCTCATTTAATGCCTCTATAATCACCTCAAGCCTGTGTGAACCCTTTCAGAACCACTGAGGTGTAAAATATCTTCCTTTTCAGTGCTCAAGGTGCCATTCTCTGCATTCTGACTGTGCATTTAACAGARTTATAGACTAGTATAAACTCACCTTCCTTTCCCTCAACAAACATCTTAATTAAAGAGCAGTAAGTAGACCTACCTTAAAAGACGTACAAACATAGACACAGACACAAAGTAAAAGTACCCTCTCCCCACAGCACACTTCTTAATTAGACTTTTTAAATGTTATTTTTTATGGAAAATAGAWTTTTTTTAACACAATGGGTGCTTTAAACATTGTTTTTGGGAAGAGGGATAAAATGATTGCTCTTTGCTTGTTCATTTTTTCCATGAATTACTAACAAAGAGACAGCAGCAGTGTTCATTGATTTTTTAGGCCTGTTCACAGAATATTTCCTTCAGAAGCCCAACATCTAGGAGAATTTAAACATCTTTTCTGTGACAATTTAATATAATGCCATATGGGTTATAAAAACAAAACCACACTATTTTGTCTCTTTTCTTTTTTTTTAATATTTTGTAAAAAGTTGTACTGTACTGAGAGGTGTCATAAACAGACACGAGAAAAATATGTGAATGTATTTCCTGGAGAGCACCCTCACCAGAACAGCATTCATGCCATCAGCTGTTTCTCTCTGGCTTCCCCAGGATATCGTCAACCTCCAGCAGAGACTCCTATAAATCTGGAAAGGCARAAGAGCCAGGCATTCCATGCAGTCCATTAAGAACTTCAGTGTGATCAATCTGTTTTGTGTGGAATGAAGCTGGCACAAACCCCCTAAGATCTATATCKAAGTAAACTGATAGTGTTTACTTAATGTGTTTCTCTCCTCTGYGCTCATCGCAGGAGAATTACCTTCCTGTAAGGAAACTGCTGCTGGTGAAGAAGRCTTAGTAATCTTCTTTGGAGTGTTGCTTTCTCCTTGTTTCTGCTTGTTTCTAGTTAACAAGAAAAAAAGTAATTGCAACAGCTTCCCCATTGGATGCTTATTGTTTTTTTCATTCAGCTACAAAAGGAAACCCCAGAGCTTTGCGATCTAGACAGAGATTTATTCTAAATTAACTTTTAAAATAASGATATGGCTGCTCAATATCCTGCTGAAACTCAGTCAGATATTGAATACAGYAGCTATGTCTTTATTATTAAATCTGAATTTGGAATAAAAATCTATATAAATCCAGCCTTTAGCTTTTGTGGAGATTTTTGTGGCTTCTGAGGTTTTGAAAAATTCAAACTCTTACTCAAATATGAAGAACTCTTCATGAAGCTGTGAATGATACATATTTATCCACTAGAATTAAATCAGAACTGCATTTTTGGATTGTGTTTAATTTGAAGAATATATTTTCAGAACTGAATCTTGATATTAGCATACAGATGGAATTGAACAGTATGTCAATACTGRCTGACAAAGCAGATAGATAGCTGGTTTCTTTATTTTAGATTAGTTCTAAATTTTCTCATGGAGAATATAAAAATGTAAAAGAGTATATCAATTTTCCATTTCATTTAAACTGAGAAGAAAGCAATAATTCAAGGAAAACTAATAAAAGACTGATGTTAGAATATGACTGACATGTGGCTAAAATGTGTTTCAGTTGTAAAGACAGTCCAGTGCTAATAAAACAAAGCTGACTGTCTTGTAACCTTCAGGCCTCCCTKGCTCACATATAATTGATTTTAAAACAGTGTTCAGAAAATGAAAGATACTGTTCTAAGTCTGCATGGATTTTTCCTGTGTTCTGCTGTCTTTGTTAGGAAGAATTTGAAATTAAATTACAACATATCCTAGGGTGAATATAAATAATTATTTATTTCTTTGCTATTTTATGAAGGAAAAAAATAAAGAAAAAAATCAACCTCCAGTGTGAAGACAAAATGCTTTATTTATGCATACCTCCTAATAGGTAAGGAAGTGAGATAATCTGATGATCTGGGTGAAATAACTTCTAAAATTTTTTCAGTGCTGGAGACAGAAGGAGCATTCAGATGCCCCTTGCTAGTAGGGTAAGGTATGATAAAAAAAATATTTTTTATATGCATAAACAGCTCTTATTTTCTGAGTCAGAACATGTGGAAACAAAACCCAGAAAAGTTAATATTTATATTTGTAATTTTGTTTTAGTGGTTAGGATTTGTCTCTTAACAATTTCACCCTCCTTATTTCAATAAAGAGAATACAATAAAGAGAAGATATTCTTCTTATTCTAATCTAAACACCACACAGTTGCTCACTCACTCTCCTCTGGTGGGATGAGGGAAAGAACCAGAAGAGTAAAAGGCAGAAAATTTGTGGGCTGAGATACAGGCAGTTTAATAGGGAAAGCAAAAGCTCTGCACACAAGCAAAGCAAAACAAGGAATTAATTCACMACTTCCGATGTGCACGCAGGAGCTCAGCCATCTCCAGGACAGCAAGGCTCCATCACATGTAATGGTGACTTGGGAAGACAAACACCACTTTGAATGTCCCTCCCTATCTCTTTCTTTCCCAGCTTTGACACTCTGATCAYGAGGTCATATGGTCTGGGATATCCCTTTGGTCAGCTGGGGTCARGTGTTCCATCTGTGTCCCCTCCCAGCTTCCCATGCACTCCCAGCTTCCGCATGGTGGGGGGGGCTGAGAGGCAGAAAACTCCTTGACACTGTGCAAAGACTGCTCAGGAATAATGAAATCATCCTCTTGTTGTCAACATTGTTTCCAGCATAAAGGCAAAAYGTGGCCCCATGCTAGTTACTAAGAAGAAAATTATGCCTATCCCAGCCAAAACCAGTACAAAGGACCAAAGGAATGGTTCTRTGGAATTGTGTTTTCTCCCTGTTCCATGAAAACAAGGTGATTAGTTCAGAGGAAAATGACTGCACCACAGATGTCTGAAGAAGCTGTCATAAATCACAGCCAATCTGTGACTATAAACCAACATCTTGGCCTGTACACACCACTGCAGTGTCTCAAAAAGGAAAGGTTTAAATAGGAGATATTTTTCTCTTTTTCCTTTAATACATTTTCTGCTGCTCATTGGCATTTCTAAATCACTGAAATTAACACTAAAACTCTTATTTCTTCCTTTGGACCAACGTTTAAACCTCAATGGCATAAATTACAGAAATGGCAACCAATAGATACATAGGCTCTGTTTCTATGCTGTCATTTACCACCATCATGGATATATCTGCACTATAGAATAACTTATCCCTTCAGAAGATTCAAACCCCTAGTTGTGATGCACAAATTTTGACACAGCCTTGGGGTCCAAATGCAAATGAACTAATGTTTCCTCAAACAGGGCTKATACAGGGCCTGCATCTGGTTAGTGACATTTTCTGAGTTTTGCATCAAAAGATACTATTCTCTCTCACCATTTTATACATTCCCCAACACCCTTCCTGCAGCACATCCATGGACCCAAGACATGTATCTTATGCTGTAACATTACTGTTTAAGTGGTCTACAACGCAGCTCTTACTGCGTCTCAGATACTTCCAATTTCACATTCAGTCTCCAGAGACCACCCACAATGAGTCTCTGAGCCAACTGCTCTTTGGTCTGACTGAAATGCTTTTGTTTGAGTATTTAGAAATGTGAGCTACCATATAATCTGGCATAGGAAGGGATGTCATAGAAACTTCTTGTGAGGATGAATTTAGCAATGGACATGTTATCTGTTGAAAAACACTAGGCTTAGCAGAGTTATCAGAAAGATAACTCTGAATCATGTAATTTTCTCTGAATCATGACAAAATTAATTTCAGCCAGCTYTAAGCATCTACGTTTAAACTACTTGCCTAGTCTCTTTTAATAATCAGTGGAGGTGAACAGACATGAGATACAAATCATCTGACCTTTTTAGGTGCTTCTCTTTAGAAGAAATTAGATGAACTGTAGTGTATTATAAAACTGATTTTCTCTAATGGCTGTTCAGTAATCTGGACAAAAAGTCTACAGATCTACATCTACAGATGTAGAAATCTACATTGAATATCTCTGAAGTGAGGAAACAGGCAATTTAAAAATAAGTCGGTTCTACATGCCTTAAAAATCACAGGCTTGTGGATATTTCTACAAGCCATACTGCATGTACATGCATCAGCTATGGCTCAAAACTTAAGTCACTTTATGAATGAGACTCATGAGATACACCTTCCTTAAAGCTGTGTTTTAAAAACAACGCCTATTCATAGGAATGCTTTATTCTGTGCTCCCAGGGAGAGCTCATTAGGGATATGATAACTGTTGATACATGTTTTCTTTTTAAGTTTTTTTTTTCCAAAAGGTCATGGCAGCAGCTGCCATGAAAAAATATTAGATGGATTATTTTAGTAATTATCAACCAGTTGCTTGCATGTTTATGTGGGGAAACTATAAACATTTTAATCAATTGGCAGATGTTAACTAAGAAGACTGTGCCTGTAGTCATTAGGCTTGAATTCCTTACAAAGAGCTCTTTCACTCCTCTGAAAAGTTTTGGGTGCCTCAGAGTCTGAGAAAATCTTAAACATATTTCAAAGAAGCAGGTCTGAGACAAGATGAGCTTAATTGCTGCTAAGAAAGAACTGAAATGCACATTTGCACGATGATAAATACCTTCTTGTCGCAAGCTCAAGATTTCAAGTTTTGTCTATGTTAATTTGGCATCACAATTCTGAAGAGATTGCTGTTGCTATTGACCCCAAGTAACCATTATTAACAATAAGAGAACTTCAATTGTATGTTTGGCAGCTGTGGGAAAATGACCTTTCTGTGCATTAGTGATGTTCTGCCTTTTGCAGAGACCCCTCTTGCAAGCTTTGTATTCATATCAGTCTGCTCAGGGCTGTACCCAGTTGGGTCTTGAAAATGCAGAGGGAGAAGGGTGGACACAACCTCTTTGGGCAGCAGCTTTGGGCAGCAGCTCCATTCTAAGACTCCCCTCACGATGGAAAAGTTTCTGCTTATATCCAATCTGAGCTTCTCTCACTTCAGGTCAAAATTATTATCTCTTGTTGTTCTGCCATGCACAGTTGTGATACATCTGGCTCTGTTTTATCAGCAGCCTCCTGGCAGGTACCTGGGACTGCTGTTATTTCCACCTCAGCTGTCTCTTTTCCAGGCTGCATAAGCTGCATTTCCTCAGCCTTCTCTCACAGGTCACAGGCTCTGCCACCGACCACTGTGTTGAACTCATTCATCTCACACATTTTCCCTGTTTTGAGGATCCAAAACTAGAGGTAATATTCTAGAGATCATATTAAAACTGATAAGTAAAGGAGAAAAATAATTATTTTGGTCAGCTGACCGTGTTCCCCTTCTAAGAGCTCAGGATGCTTATGGCCTACCCCAGTGTCAAGTTGCAGGTCTCCAGGTCCTTTCTGCGGAGCTTCTTCCTGGTCACTCAATCTCCAGCCTATTGCTGCAAGTGATTCCTTTGCAGGTGAAGGACTTTCCATTTGTCCTTGCTGAATTTCATAAAGTTCCTGCAAAGCCACTCTTGCTGCCCATCAAGTTGTTTCTGAATGACAGCCATGACACTTTGAGTGCATTGATTGTGCTTTTCAGAACAGTATCATTTACAAACTTCACAAATGTGCGCGTCCATAATGTAATTTTGCATTTCTGTTCAAATTAGCTTCATATTTGTACACAACTGTACTTTGGTGCCTACAAGTCTCGTGCTAACCCGGTAACCAGTGGCACTGCAGCTGCCCCTGGAAGGCACGGAGCTTCCTTACCTCCCTGGAGTTGGTTGGCTGGGATAAAGAAGTCAGACAGGAACTAAGATCTTCCTTCAGTCTACTGCTGTAAGCAGGTAATTTGATGGCAAGACCTAGGAACACTTATAGCAGATATTTAAAGACTCAGTCTGCAGATGAATAAATTCTGAATAATTAAAAAATATTCAATACATTCATTAAGACATTTGGAGGATAAGGAAGAGGAGGTACAGACATACTCCATTGCATTTAATAGCTTTCTCTCTGTAACATTATTATGTTTGAATGCATCCTCAGATCTCTAAGCCATTCCTGGTTTTAATCTCTCTTCTCCAGCTGTGATGGAGGATTAAAGGAAAATTACTTGTTTGGGGAAGGTAAGTATGGTAGATGAAACAAAATGATTAGTGGTCACTTGCTGGTTACTATGCAGTTAAGGTAATGCTTGTCAGGAACACACTGATAGGACAGAAGCTAATATTTGAAATGTGAGGTTTTTGTTTTGTTTTGTTTTGTTTTGTTTGTTTTGTTTTGTTTTGTTTTGTTTTGTTTTGTTTTGTTTTGTTTTGTTTTGTTTTGTTTTTTAAAGAGAATTGTAGTATCCCAAATTCTAAAATCACAGGTTTCCCAATGGAGTCTCAGGTTCTGAATATATCAGTCAACCTATAGCCTAACAGAAAAGATTAAGAAATGTCAAAGACAGAATCAGGACAATCATAATTTCTYCCATTTATAAACAATTCACCAGGAACTCAGCAGCATGTGTCCCCTTCCCCTTAATCATTAAAAGATATTATTRTATCTCAGCCTTTCATAATATTGCATACAGTATTGTGTTGCTTCATTATTAGAATAATGCTGTACCCAGCCCCTGTGCAAGTATAAAAAACAGGGCTGGCTCATTGCACTCAGCTTGTATTGTGGGTTTTGAGAAAATCTTGCCTGTAGAGTTGTAATCTTTTTCTTTTCTTTTCCTTTTCTKTTTCTTCCTTTTCCCTTTCCCTTTCCCTTTCCATTTCCCTCTTTTCCTCTTTCCCCTTTCCCACTTTCCCTTTCCTTCTTTCCTTCTTTCCTTCTTTCCTTCTTTCCTTCTTTCCTTCTTTCCTTCTTTCCTTCTTTCCTTCTTTCCTTCTTTCCTTCTCTCCTTCTTTCCTTCTTCTTTTCTTCTTGCAATCTTCCTTTCTTCCTTTCTCTTTTTCTTTCTTTCCTTCTTTCTTTTCCTTATTTTTATTGTTTTCCTTTTTTAAATTTTATATTTTATTTTTTTTTTTAATTTTATTTTTTTAGCTCCCTGCAGTTGTATCTTCCACATCATTTAGGGGCACAGAGGTCTCTTTCTCCCTTTCCACTTCCTGCCACCAGAGGGGCTGCTACATGTTGTTAAGTCACAGAAATACCAAACACTTCAGAGACATGATTAATGGCAACAGCTACTTTGGTTGATGGATTTTGATCCCCCAGCAGAAATCTGGCATCAATCATGTGGCTGAATTCCTCTCTGCTGCTAGATGATTTAGTATCCCATGTCCTATGTTCTACAACTTCCATTTGGAGCTGAACAATTTCGCTGTCACTTTGGAAGTGTAGCAATAATTTCCACTCTGCTTTAGATTCCAAGGTGTTGGCAAGTCACTGCTGTTAGGACACAYTACAAAGGGGTTCATTAGAAGTATGAGAATAGAAAAGACACTCCATTAATTATCCTTCGGCCAGTAATACATACTCTCCCTGCCCCCAAAATTCCATTATAGACAAAACTGAATTTCTGTAAAATTTCAGGTATATTTGTCCTCTTTAGCATTTTCTTGTGATTTGTGAATAAAATCTTTTGTCATGATACAGAATTTTTGAACTTCAGAATTTTTGCTGAACTTCTACAGACAATATTTCCACGTTAAAATCAAGATATAAAAACTGCAGAGGTACTAATCACTTAAATATTTGAAATCTCAGGCACAGAGAGATCCATATGTTTTATCATTATATTAATATGAATTCTGACAATGCTAAACAGGCCTCCATCTAATATTAGCATTATACTAGTAAAGTTAATGAACCAGTTAATTAAATATTGTAACAAACTGTAAAAAAAGTTAATAAAAAACCTTAAACCAAGTGAAAAAGTTGTGACAGAAAACAGAAGCCAAGAAAAAGATTCACCACCAGATTCTAAACAGGTATCTCGCAAACTTAAGTAATATCAAAATTAATTGTTCAAATACCTCTGTGAAATAATGATTCAAATAGAGAGAATCAAGCACAAAGAACACATCTTTGAGAAGTCGTGTCAGGAACTATGGGACTGAGTTGAACAATCTACAGAACTGCTTTACTGTCTGTAATTCTTGGAATGCACAAATAATAAGCTGTCCTGGCAATGTAATAKTTCCTCCAAATCAATTTTAATATTTTGACTGTTGCCAAAAAATGTATTAGTATCCTTTCCTGTCAGGAAAATATTCCATGATATATTTTAAATTTGATTAGACCTGAACCAATCAAGGATCACTGAGGAAACTAATGTTAAACTAATTATTTAGTACCAGTCTAAATCAATCCCAGACATAAACATCAATATAAAACACAAATTATTTAACATTTTAATAAACCCCAACAAATAAAGGAAATACTTAAAATATGTTTTACTTACATCCCCAACAAATAAAGGAAATACTTAAAATATGTTTTACTTACATCCCCCTACTCCGCCTGCCCAACTATCCACACATAATACCTGGTTTCCGAAGCGTGCCTGTCTACATCTTCTAGCATGTGTAACTAAGCAGCCCTCTSACTCACTAACACCTATGAACCCACAGATCACAGCACTGTAAATSGCTATCATTATAAAAAGACTCATTCTCTCTACACTGAAGAAGCCTGGTGGAAGCCTTTGGGGCAGTCAAAAGTTGCCCTTGAGGGCTAAAGCACTGATTAATCAAATCCTGTGCTGTGAAGGTGACTAGGAGTTCTCTCCATCATCCACGCTCGTGCCAGTCCTTTGTCTCAAACCTATCCAATGTCTCATTGTCTCTGGTAGCACTGTGACAGTAGGAGAGACCTTTCTCATGCTGATTGCTCATAAATTGAGCTTGGTAGCAGTTGCCACAGGGCTAACTCGCTTGCAGAATGTAAAGAGATCTTTGGGCTGGATTTAGTAGTCTTTTACTGGTGTATCTGCAGGGATTAATTYTGAGGGACACACACACACACAMAAAAGAAATTGAATAAAAAWTAAAACTTTTTCCCAAACTTTCCAAAACTTTTCCTCTTTGGTAGTCATGTTATTTCTGTCTRCTCTGTCAATATGAAATGCCTTTTGCTGTGAGACTGTGTCATACTTTGAACAGATGTACCCATGACATCATCCCCACTGGGTACTGAAACACCTCCAGCATTAGGGAAATCAGACTGCTGAAGCAACACCATTAAATCTCCTGTACAGGCTCTAATAAAGTGCTGGGTGATTCTGAGAAAGAGTCCGAAAAGTGTTTAGAATGTAAGACAATCTCCTGCCTTACAGCTGATCAGCCTGAACTATGGGAAAACTTATGGAAGCTCATGGATTTCAGGCTGTTCTACACTCATTGGATCTAGTGTTTGCAATTCCTCAGATGGATTTTCTCTAGACAGAAAATCACTCCTGTAAAGAAGCTCTTGAGGGACAGTGCCCAATATTTTAGTTCTGGGATTATAATTTGTGGCCCAGAAACTTTGGCAGAGACATAATGATTCCTAAATGGTCCAAAACAAAATTATTAAGAAAAGCAATATTAATGTCAGTGGCTAAAATTCATTGTGCAAAAGTCTGAACTTGCATGARAATGGTTTCAGAATCTGTAAATTACAAAAGTTAGAAAATATATTTGTTCATTGATGGGGACATTAACTCAGGAAATTGAAGACTTGGTTTCTGAACAAACTTCAGAACACTGCACCTATAATTCTTACATCTTGGACATCAGCTGTGGTTGTTAATTACTTATGGAATAAGCAGGAAAGCTGATTCTCTTCTCTTTCTGTCCAGAATGTGCCCTTCTGTAGCCAGGAATGAAAATGTCAAGAAACCGGAAGAAAAATTAGCACAAATGACACGACTCTGTCATACAGATTCTGGGCTAATGAAATCTCAAAAATGTTGAATGGTTTTACATCTGKAAGACACTGAATAAAAGATGGGAACAGTTCATATTGCAAAAAATACATCGTCTTAGTGTCTCTAAAGAGCATTATGTATTTCAAAAGAGTGCAGAATTTCTAAAGCATGCYGAGCCATATAAAGAAAAGGAATCAAAGCATTATATGTTACATATTATATTATTTTGGATTTATAAATATGGTATAATACTGCAATATTCTGTAATCTTTTCAAACTTGCAAGAATCAGTTAGAAAACACTCCTGTTAGCACCATTTTATACATCTTTGCAAGGAATCTTGAGATGGTACACACAAGAAAAATGAATTAAAAATTGTATTTCTGGGCTTGTGGAGTGATTCTCCACAACTGGCAGGCAGCTTGCTTTTTTACTATAGAAAGAAACTCTATCTCTCTATCTCAGTGATTTATCTAGTGATTGTGTGTTTGCTGGCTCACTAAAATACCACTTAATATGTAATACTCTCGACTAAAATGGTATATTTCCCAGAACACATATTTRTAACATGGTCTTTGCAAATATGTTATTAAAGACAAAAATAATTTTTATCTATAGGTAATTCTTTCAATTCACTGAGATACTGTATTTTTTTTTTAAGAAATAATATACATGAATGAAAAGGAATAAATCTGATGACCCTTCACTGAATTTTTCCTGTTTTACTAGTACATCCTCCCAGACAAATGCTCTTTCTTTCAAGTTGTRACTTCAAATACTTGATTACCAGAATTTTAGTAACTGACATTTCAAGCAGGAGCACTCTCCCTCCAAAATCACTGCAGGAAAATTTGTTAAAGAAGGATCTGTTTTCTGTTAATGAAATCAGTGCCTAAACTATTTATTTTCTTCCTGGCAACAAAGGGAAAATACAGATGAAAGGAATTAAGGTAGGATGTGGGTAAGGAGCAAATGTAAGAGCAGTTRTCATATAAAAACACAGACTCACAAACAACAAAATCAAAATATTCATCATTAGAGCAAAGTCCCCTGTCTGCATGGAACACCAGCAGCCTGTGCAATCTGCTTCATGCTGTTCTACCAGCAGGGCTCAATCGTGGCTCAGAAGAACCATCATCAACTCAGATGGAATAAAGCTTTTTCTCTGCAGTCTCTGTTCTGTCCAACGAGATTAGTAAGGAGGGTGTCACTAAGTTCTTGCTGGATGGCAGCAGCAGGGACACCTGCTTGGAGCTGAATTGATGCCTACTGCACCTCTTCATCTTGAGCATGTTCTGGAACTGAACTAGTGACCTAAAACTGAAATACTCTGATAAAGAAGAATCTGCATCGGAGAGTTAAAAACTATTGGCAGCCAAGAAAAGTAAGACAGCGTGATGGAAAGAGAAAAAACAAAACAAAGTGCATTCTAATATAAAAAGTTTTCTTAGTGTGTGAAGATTTCATGTCACAGTGCAATTAACAAGTGAGATCTTGATAAACAACACAATGTGTATTACTGTAAACTTAAAATAAGAACTCATAATTAATATTTTCCAAATTTATAATATAAAATGGGACAAAACATGAAGAAAAAAGATATTATATATTTATATTATTTACCATTATAACCCATTTTACTCCTTTGCCCTTTGTTTCAAATCTTGGATTGTATTTTAGGCATATCTGCTTGAGCAATGGCAGGAAAATCTGATTTACGTTTTGCTGTACATAAACTCATATAAATACAACAGATATACTCTACATCTGAGCTTATAGACTCTGAAAGATGGGAAGCTATTGAAATTTCAACCATCATATATCACTGATATGGCTGTGATTTTGACACTAGAATTTTCTTATTTTTAAAATAACTCTCAGAATGAAATCCAGAACTCAGACCTGTATGGAGCCTATTGGCAAACTTTCTGATGATTGTTTTATTGTTATCAAATCATTGTTTAAGTTCAATAGGATTTGTAATTTTTTATTCCCCTAGTCCTAAAAAAGCAAATTTAAAAAAAAAAAAAAATTCACCCTTTTCTATCATCTTGTACACAACCAAGAATATTATCAATGCAAAGTCTGAATATTATCAGAGGCCCAGGTTTAATCACCTGCTGTGTTTTCTGTCATTTCTGTCATATTTTAAAAAATCTCTTCAACTGTTTTTTTATGGTTGAACTCCTCAACCTTCTTTTACAACAGTAAGTATTTTCCAGCTATTTCTGCACTATGCTTTGTCCAGTTTTTTTCAGAAATCAAATTAAAAAAATATCATGGAATGTTAAACTTTAAGGGAGCTTCTAGGTCATAGGTCCCTTCTTCCTCTCCACATTTAATCACTTATCATAATCTCCTTTAGAAATTAATCAATTTCTTCCTAGCGGTACCTAGGCTTTTGTCTCTCTTTTGTCTTTTTTTTTTTTTTTTTTTTTTTTTTTTTTTTTTTTTTTTTTTTTTTAGAAGCTTTTTTTTTTTTTTTGGTTTGTTTTTTTTTCTTTTACTCCTGTTAAACACTTTCTTCAGGATTCATTCCTCAACTCACACACATGCTTTCTCTGTCAAGGCTACATCGATTATGCACAGCGATTCTATACCCATCTATTCTTGTTTCAACATTGTCTGTTAGGTAAATAACTCTTGTATGTCCCCTGAGTTTACCACTGATTTATTTATAGGCAACAATTATATTCCMTCTCATTCTTAGTTTTCCAGACGAGGGAAGTTATGTTCATTTTGTATCCTTTATTTGTCAAAAGCTCTCAGTAGTCCTCCTTCTTAAAATAATTGGATAAGGTGAGGATACAATGATTGTCCCATATTTATCGGATAGCTTGAAGTATGCATAAGCATGTTGCCAGAACATTTTTGTTAATGGGAAATAAGGATGGGGACTTTCAATGGGTTATCCAGTTATAGTTATTTGCTGATGGACCAAATAATATGATGTAAATAGTTGCGGAATGTAGGAGGGGGTCAGTTGGTATCATAACATGGTAAATCATGACAATACTATACTCCTTTTACAGTTTCAGATTTCTGCAATAAACATTCACTGTATATGAAACTTTTAATTGTTAACAGGCACAYAGGTATTTTGTGAATTTAATCACTTTGTTTATTTCATGCAATGTGGTGAAATCTAATCCTTCTAGAAAGTTGTAGTAGCTGTGTAGTAGCTCTCACAACTGAACAACTACTATGTAATTTGAATTATTTCTCAGACTATACTTCTATGCTGACAGGTAACTATTATGAGGAAGAAGATGATATATTACATGAAGTTTTCCCGAGAGCCTGTGTATATATTTCTTTTATCAGGGACAGTTGCAATTTAATAGTGCGTTAAAAGACCATGTGGTGTACCATTTGTCATGTGGTATTTTTATATAATCTAAGCTATAATTTCCTGTGTGGGCCCTAATTAATCTAATAACCACCTCATTAACTTTTAGGAAATCCTCACTCTAACTTAAGGTTAATTATTTAGCACTTTTGCCATCATTGCTATACTACCTATATATGTGCTTATTTTTTGCTGTTTGGAAGATACACTTGYAAATGAAAATTAATTAATGAATAACAAAAGTTTTGTGTATCAGAAGGTGATACTAAATATACATTTTTTTTTTTAATTTATTTTTTTTTTTAATAATCAGATTAGAAAGAAGACACAGAACTATGGCAAAGAGGATTTATTTATCCTTACACACATAGCCTCGATGTAACCTTCCCCAGTCCCCGCAGTCTCCTTTCTCTGGCAAAGGACAGAACAGGCACAGTTTAGGGGCAGTCACCCTCCAGTGCATTCGTCTGACACTTTGAATGACTCATGACTTTCTGCAGCTTGTGAAACGATAGTTTGTAAAATCAGATGTACAYATCTGCAGTCTAAAGTAAGGGAAGATGAGTCCCATCTAAGTTGTGCTTTTCCTCCCCATATCACATAAATCATGTGTATTCATACACACAACTATGTAGTTATATTTCATATACTTAATTACATCTGCAGCTAATGAAATATGACAGAAAAAAAATTATCAGTAAGTGCTACCACTTTAAAACAGAAATTTATTGTTTAATTGGGTAATTATACTGATAAATTATTTGGAGTCCCTCCTTCCTTCCTTCCTTCCTTCCTTCCTTCCTTCCTTCCTTCCTTCCTTCCTTCCTTCCTTCCTTCCTTCCTTCCTTCCTTCCTTCCTTCCTTCCNCTTCCTTCCTTCCTTCCTTCCTTCCTTCCTTCCTTCCTTCCTTCCTTCCTTCCTTCCTTCCTTCCTTCCTTCCTTCCTTCCTTCCTTCCTCCCTTTACTTTTCACTGTCTGCCTTTCTTCCATTCCTTCAGTTGCTCAGTTTTAGAAAAAAGTTTAATTGTATTACCTTTTTATTTTTCTTATTTTGACTTTTCATGTGTTTAGAAATACCTTTTCAGTTTTTTTTTTATTGTGATACAGAAATCCCTTCCATTTGCACAAAAAACATTTTAAAAAGGCCAGCATAAATGCTCCAACCAAAACCCAAGCATTTTAAAAAATTTATTAAGATGCAGGCTTGCTTTTGTTGGTTTTTTTTTTTTCTGATTTTTAAGAAGAAARCAGCTAATTTTTAGCTCATAAAATGATCAGTGAAATAATATTTGCTACCCTTAGTATTTTTCTTACTGTGTGATCTGTTTGATGTCATTAAATCTTTTCATCTAAAGACAAAATTAAGTCTACTGGATACAAGGTTTATCTGTATGTGAAATCTAAAGTTCTGGTCTCTGAGCTATGATTCCTGTGACTAYTCACAGGGTGATGGGACTTACAAAGCATTCCTTTTTACAGCCATCTTAACAATTCTGCCTGGCTCTTTAAAATTAATAAAATCATGTGAATGTTCAGTCCATATRTATTGTGACTAAGTCAGCAAAAGCAGGGCAGGCAGTGTAGCTGTGCCTCACTTTCAAATCTGAACCATCTATCAAGTTGGCTTATGATTGATTTTCTCTAAAACATTCTGCATTGCAGTGCTGTGGCAGCACTCTGTTTTTACAGCATCTGTTTTTTTTGTGTGCCCCAGCTGGACTCAAAGGGCAATTCAGCAGCTGGTGCAAATTGTCATTCCTCCCCTTGATGGACAGGATGATGAGAATAGACATTGAGGATTTGTCCTTCAGACTTTGCCTCAGTATCTGAAGCTCAAATTTACCATTCTAAAATAGCAAAACATAATAATTCATGTTCCTCCATTTCTCCATCATATATTGAAAATTAACTGAGGGTACTTTCAGACATCTAACTCATATTTCCTTTTTTGAGTCTCAAGTCCTATTAAAACATTGTATTTACAATATGCATAAAGCTCATTGTAATATTTTCTACATGATTTAAAATAGTCAGAAAAAAAATACCTGTTTTGTTTCACACTGGATAAAACTTCTTACATTAATTAAGCAAAAAGGTTCTTGCTATTTTGTGATTTGTTTGCTTTTTTATTCTATCTATAACACAAGTTCTACCAATATTGCTACAAAATCCACAGTATTGTATAGTTACTATCAAAAAGAAAACTCAGTATSTATTCATAGTTGGAGTACCCCTGGGGCACTCAGAGTAAATCATTTGATGTTTGTGGGATTTTGTGCTGAAAATCGCAATATATACAACTTCTTACTTTGCATATGCATTATTTCAATCTCTTATTCTATTTGATGTTACAAGTAGTAAAACCCTCGCTTAGATGCTGTAAGGCACAGGGAACACCTGCATGTGACTGTCAGATCTAATACAGGACCTAAGGAACCCCATGTCCTCTGAAACACCAGCCAGACCTTGGACAGAAAGTTCTGGCAGCAAATCTAAATCTCAACTTCTTATCTCCGAGATCTGCAAGACTGCTGGGTAGAGTATTTTCAGGATACAGGGGAAGAATTTAATTAGATGAGCCACTAAAATAGAGAGCAAAAGCCCAGCGCAGAAAATTTAGGTGGGTTGAATTTTACAACAGCTATTTGGTACTATTTTGTTATTTAGGAAATTGCAATTAAAGTTGGTAAAGTGATATGTACAGAACTGTGCAAACTGCCGGTCAATATATGCTATAATACCTTTAATCAAGCAATGTTTTTCCTTTTGGGAATATGTGTGGGGGAAAATCCTACTTCTGCTGAATTTGATATAATTGTGTTATTGACTTAAGGAAGTCTGGGAGAAATACCTTCAGAAGCAGTCTCTTTTCTGCTTTTCTTTGACAGAAAGATACATATATTCTTAGAGCTMTACACACTACAAAAACCACACTAAATCATGTTTTACGTATAGACACACATACACACAYAAATATTAAAGGCCAATAAGGAAGTACGAGTTATGAATACGAAGTATTCATAACTACCTTGAGCTTTGAAGTTTGTTTCATCTCCAATTAGACTGCTTGCTATCACTTTGTGAGCAGAAACAACCATTTCCATTCCTTCCATCCAATTTTTGCCACTGTCAATTTGAAATATTTCCTCCTTTCCTAGATTTAGACAGGGCATCTATTTAGTTTTCCATATAATCAACAAGTTACAATAGTTTACAGCTGTACATCACAAGAGAAGACAGATGGCAGAAGCCAAGAAATTCAAGTYCTGCAATTGAAAGTGTTGCTTTTAACAGCAAAAACTTGAATGTTATGGCATTCTGCAGATAATTAATTTCTAAAGTATTACTGACAAAAAACTGAAATATTGGAAGCACATGAATTACCTCCTATTAGTGTCTTGTGATATACTTTTATCCTAAACAATTTCAATTTGTAGAGTTTATGCAAAAAGAATATCAAATGAGTAATATCT
This sequence comes from Malurus melanocephalus, assembly GCF_030028575.1. NCBI lineage: Eukaryota > Metazoa > Chordata > Aves > Passeriformes > Maluridae > Malurus > Malurus melanocephalus. Next base: position 1,299,897 of record NW_026623384.1, on the reverse strand, counting down.
AATGGTTTCCAGAGCCAAAGGACTTCTAATAAAAAGCAAATTCTCCTATACGTTATTTGACAGCGCAGACCAATATTTACAAAATRCCAGCTTCCATTTAGAGCAAAATGATGACATTTCTTTGTAATCAGTCCAGTTCCAGAGCAAATATATGCAGCTTCATCCTGCATCTTCTGAGTCTGCAGGAAGCTCTGATAAGAAACTTGTCTGGTTAACTAGCAGAAAATAAATGAAAAAAAAAAAAAACCAGAAATAGATATCAATCTAAAATCAATTAATGCCTGAGGTATGTGAGATAATACAGACAATGACTAAAATCAAAATATTACAGTCCAGGATGGATTAAAAGCCCAGAAGTGCCACAGTTGTTCTCAGGCTGCAAGATGTCTTGCCCAAGTAGGATGGAGCAGACCCTGCCAGGAGCTGTGAGCAGCCACACTCCAGAGAGTAGGGTGACACTGAACGTTGTAACATGGGGATAACTGCACTGCAGGAGGGTTATAAATCCTCAGGGATGACAGCTTTACAGGATATGTATCAGTCAATTACTAAGTCACTGAGATTGTTATTTTATTTAAATTGTTTTTCTATTTTTTCCCCTGGAAGAGTGCCACCTTTTATTGCTTTACAGTGATGGATGAGAATAGATGATGATACTGATCCTATGATACTGCTGTGGTAAATCCCATGTTCTGTAGACTGCCAAAAACATCKCTTAAATTGATCAAATAATCAGGTTTTCTGAAATCTCTTGAATGAATTTTCAATAGGGATCTATCTCAGATTGATGCTGAAACTCACCTTAGTGTCCTGTTTGCAAGATCTCTGATACCCACACTCAATCCAGCAATTGCTGCTGGTAGGGGATGTCACTGCTGAGAGTTCAGACAGAAAAACTGGGACCAAGGCSCTTGGGACAAAGAATACAAACTACTGGATTCCTCTCCAGACATGTGAAAAACAAGATAGTCAGGAGCAATCAATTCATATTACTGAGGCAACATCATGCCTGACTGTYTTTTACAGTGCTCTGTCAAGTCCAWATAGATGATGGTAGGACGGTGGATCTGATATACCTTAAATCCTGAAATATTTCCACAATCTTTGCCACAACAGTCTTTCTTGGAAACCAAGGATTTGTAAGTTGTATCAGTGTACTGTCAGATGGGATGAGAACTGTGGGGCTGGCAGGCCCGAGGGATAAAACTCCATGGTTTGATATCCAGTTGGTTATTGATAACAAGCAAAATCAAGGCCATCAATCTATGGCAGTAAAGATGACAGCATGCACTGCAAACCTATGGATGATAACGGACACAGATGCTGTGGCACTGAGGAGAATATGATCTGTAGCCACCAGACCACTTTCCTCATYAGGGAAATCTCATGACAAGTGTTGGAAGTCCTGGAGCTGTCAGGAAGGGCGTGTGGAAACTGTGGAACACAAAGCCTACTGAAATGGTTTTGGAATAATCCTAATGACTGAAGAAAGTTGAGGGGCTCTCTTATCCAGCTCTGAGAATATTTTCTGGACTAAAATTTTTTCCAGAAGTCATCATACAGGGTTTTGTTTTCATTTTCCTTATGAGCTAATACTTATTTGGAGTGTAAGGCCAGGGAACCAAAACCCAGGAATTAATAAAGACCCTAAAATTAATCAACAGTGTCTCAATTTTCCCTCTTTTGTCTGGGATTGCAGTAGAATCAATCCTGATTCAAAAACAGAAGGATGAAGAGTACAATTGGAGATGGCAGTGGACATAAATAYTTCCCTCTTTTTCCTTAGCTTTCCTTTCCTTTCTGCTTTCCCCTGACCAAATTTATATGACAACAGTCACGCCAGAACCCTACAGGGCTCAGAAAGGTTTCCCCCTCTTTTTGCAGTTACATACAGAAGATTGCCCAGGATGAGCTCTGTTCTCACACAGCTCTGGCTATAACTTTGTAAAGGATACTGGCAATTCCCCTCTGTCAAGAGCAAACATATATAAYGGCATGACAGTTTTTGTTTTCTGCATGCAATATAAAAAATGTGCCCATTTTGTGTCCTTTGTAGCATCTTATTATAATATGCAAATGTAATCTTTTCTCTCTGGCTTCTCAGTGAAATGTATGGGAGTACACAGTAAGCGACAGAGCCGTAGTAAAACAAAACACCAATTTAACCAACTGGCTCACCAACAAGTGCAAAATTATTCTAATCCATTCTGTGAAGTTATTTTCCCTTAGGAACAAGAGCTCTTCAGAAGTTACACTGTATTTTCTGACAGTGAATTCCAGAAACTCACTGCCAATTACTGCAAATACTTTTGTTGACCTACTTGGCAAGCCACTAGAGATCAAACTACACTTACAGCAAACAAGCCATAAAAAAAAGGTTATTCTACTCTTATCCTTCCTCTCAAGCTTCAATTCCTCTGCTAGCTAAATTGATGTTTACTTGGGTTGCATTAGGTTTACCTGGAGCAAATCCCTTTGTTCCACTGTTTGACAGTCCTCAATCRTACTAGGCTGTTTTGTCTTTCACTCTTCCAAAGTGACTGGAAACATAAACCCTTTGCAAGGACATCATCCTTCGGAGCAGACTAAAGCAAGGCACTCACAAGTGCCATAAATGTCGTAGCTCCATTTTGCTGCCTTGTGTTATTGTTCAGACAATATTTTGTGTCATTTTAGCAGGAATCAAGAAGTGACAGCACAGAAACAAATTTCTAACCCTTCAATCGGTATTCTGTTTACTCACCTGAGATAAAAACTCTTTGTATAAGCATATAGTCCTTATATTTTCCTAAGATTTAGGGGTTTGTTGTGTTTTGTTGGATTTTTTTTTTTTTCTGGAACATTACAATATTTTTTTTTTGCTGGAAAAAGCATTCATAAAATACTAAGTATTTTTGAGCACATTTTTTCCAGCCATAATATTACAAAATATTCAATAGATAAAAAAAACCCACTTATTCCTGTGCCAAATGCAATCCCTAAATCTTATTTCAGATAAAGCTTTTTATTCTGAAACACCTTTTTTTGAAACAAGTAAAAGACCATAGACAAGAGATATGTATTATAGTTCAAGCTCTGCTGTGATCCTAATTACTCATACAGCAGGGTTTTTTTGTTMATTTGGAAGGCTGACCTAGAATAAAAGAAAATGCAAACCCCACAAATGTTGGTTATAAAACAAGAACATACATAAACTCATAAAATTTAAAATATATCCATGTGCTTGGAAGGTTTAAAGCAAATCAGAAAGTAAAAACAATAACCACAGCTAAAAAAAAACCCACTTCCACCTCTAGTATAATTACAAGTATSAAATTATTTATTATATTAAGTACTGTTATGATTTTTGCATTCCATTGATAAATAGTACATTTGAAAATTCAGGGCTAGCAATTCAGATATGGCAAATATGTTAGAGATTGGAGAGATTAAGGTAGAAGAAGGAAAGATCTATTGTGACATTGCTGAGAAARTGTTTTATAAGACAAATGTTTCAGTGTTAATATCTCCTATTTGCTATCTTTGCAGTRAAGCAATAAACCATGGCAAATCTGAAAATCAGGGACAACCGTCTCAGTCCCATTTGTAAAAAATGATACCAGAATTTGGGGCTGCTTATTTTTTTGTAGGATTCAGATTTACCTCATGTAACTTTCCGTACCTAAAATGTAAAATCTGGGGTGTGATTTTAATTATATTTCAACTTCAATTTTACAAATATGAAGTGTATAATCCTACACAAACTGGCATTTGTGTTTTGTTAAATAATTGCTAAATATCACCTCTATAGAGCAATTTGTGTCCTCTGACGGGATTCCACAACAAAGGCTCTAAATTAGGCCAGAGAGGAGTTACTTGCTTGCCTCTACCYGGGTCCTTGCTGAATTTTTGTGGCTGCATTTCAAGGAGTAAAAGACAAACTTTATCCYCACTAAACAGTGTCTGAAGGCTTGTTACAAATTCTGCAGCACCTAAAATGAGTGAAAAGCAATAAGTTATTGCAATGAACTCTATTCAATATGCAATGTGACATARTACTGCATAGCTCAACCTTAATGTCTAATCATGTGGACTCTTTCCACAAAAAGAGAAGGACCACTTCCAAATGGGAGCTCATTCTGTCCTAGGAGAACTGAGATGGTACAATCCAGCATTTTGTGATGGGATAAATAATCTTCTGGAGCACCTACAAGTAAAGGCACTCCCAGGACTTATTTAAATTAAGCATGTAATTTTGTCTCATTTTGTAGACTGTGATACCAAACTGTGATAAAATTGCTTTCACTTTTTATATTCTAATACAAGCCTATAAACTGGTACAGGATTAAGAGCAGCTAGTTAGCTGCAGGGAATAAGCTGCATGCAATATTATATGTATTTTATTTTTGCTGTGGTCTTTTCCTCAAGTGAAGAGGATGGAGGTCACTTTTCTAAGGGTGATCTCAAAAGTATGAACAAACACAAAAATACACTTCGTATTTGCATTAAATATATGTAAGAGTTTAAAAATATTTAAGAATAGAGAATGGTTTATCTGAGAGGCAGAAGAGACTAAGGTTGTTGTGGCAGTAATCTGAGCTGAAATGTTTTACTTGAAGGAAAGGAGAATTAGTATTCAAGATCTTTATTACCCTCTTTCTTTCAACAGTATATTTTATTTTTTTCAGTGGCAATGGATGGTGAATATCTTTATAACAGTGTTTATAAACATAAYTGGATAATTTAAAAAATAAAATCAACTTTATTGCAGTCACTGAAAATAATTTGTGGAATACAAGCACTGTACAAACACTGGTATTAAAAAYATTTGCTTCTCTATTAACTGCAAATACAACAATTTCAGAAATCCCTTGTCACATATAAAGCCATTTTGCTGCAACACAGAAACATTCACTACCAACTTGCAACTATTTAGGACATACCTTAAAAGAAAGAAATTACTAAAATGGAKAAATTGATGGCTTTTTATAGTATTTCCAAAATAGCTATATATAACATAAATTCCTGCCATTGAAATTATAAAGCTATTTCTTCATTCTCAAAAAGACAATCTTGTAGACATTTGAAAAGTTTCAGGTGGACTTAAACCTTCAAAGAGGAATATATTGATTTGAAAAATGAAGTAAATATTTCTCTTCTCATAAATAAAAGGAAAATATTTAAATATGTTACCATGATCAATTACTTACTGAAATCTTTGCACATGTATAATTTACTAAAATGGCTTCAAATMTTTTTGAGAGAATTTAGAAACATATTTTTCTCTTGCAAAAATCCTTTTACTTCCTCTGATTCCTGGGAGATGTTGAATCACAATGCTTTTTTTTCTGGTGAAAATAATTGTGCCTGAATTCAGGATGCAAGAAACACTGGGAACCTCAGTTGCTCTGTGTGTGACTTTCTGTTACCAGTTTGTCCTCAGCCAGTATTAGCTGTTCTGAGGGAAAACATGCATACAGGCATGGATTTAATAAACAGATATCATAGCATATTTTTCACTTTGTGCACGTGAATCATATAGATTATATATCATTGAGTCCAAAACTGAGAAAARAAATCTAATATGCTGAAACTGGTACACACTTTGTTATCAAATGAAACAGAATGGGAAAATTATAATATACTCACTGATAGCACAACTAAGGTGAGACACCCTTGTTCCCAAGGGATACAGAGCTTTTCGTACTCTGAAATAATAAAGCAATGTAGTGGAAGTAACAAGATTCACACATTCCAGGTAGGGTTTGAATAGCCTGGAGGCCCCCTGTGGCTGAAGATTTGGCAGCTTTATCTGAATACCRCAGTGATTTGTGAAATGACCAACTTAATTCTCTCTGCTCAAGCATCTGTTTATTAAGGCAATGCTTACTTCCTGTAAAAAGCAGTGTTAGTAATTATTTTTTTTCTTTTTCACTTTATGTTTAATGATTTTTTAGMTATGGTATGGAAGAGACATTAATTTCCTTTTCATGCACATARTACTTTTCTTCCTGCTTCATCTTGTTATTACTGGCAAATACAATAGTAAGTTCATCTAATGCTATTGTTTTGATTAGTATTAATTAATACAAAAAAGAAGCAGTGAATCTGTTGTAAGAAACCTTGATATGTTCAAATTCATACATTTTCTAAGCACAGAAAGTACAATGAAAACAAAATGTAACTGTTTAAGTGTAGCTCTCAAATTGGAAAAGAGGAGAAATGGGTGAAAGCAGGAAAGTGGATGCCGTTTTTCCTATCAAGTATTGCAGTTTTGAATTAAAAACCTTTAAATTACTTAAGTGAAATTTTAGCAAAACTGTTGACCATGCTGCATGTCTGAACCAACTAATAGCRGTATATGTAATATGTAGGCTTATCAAGGAGCCTGGGATGTTTTCCTCAAACTTGTTTTCCAATACTAGAAAAATAAAATAGGGACCAAACTCAGAAATTCTAATTTGCCAAGATAAATATAATAGAATTGATACAAATAATTCTCWATTATGTTCTCTATTACAATATTTTGACTAAGCAAATATCGTACAAATACTTGTGTATACTTAAAAGCTTGCATTTTGCTCTTAAATATTTATCTCTGTGTTAAAACTGTTATTGGATTCTGTGCTAATTGATACGATATATTGAAAAATTCGGAAGCATTTTACATAATTACTTGTGCTCTGGTGATTATAAAGACGAGCTACATGTCCTTGAATGTCCAGGATTTCTCTGTGGAAAACATTGCTGTTGATGCATTAACCACTGCTGTTGTGGCAAAGCTGTCAAGTATGTCTTGTCAGACAAGTTAAAAATATATTTTCTCTAAAAAATATTCTTTTATCTCTTTKTTTCATCTTTGAGAGCATTCTGTATAGCAAACTGCAATGTAAACAGAGAGAAAACTTTTTATGTATTCCTTTTACAAAAAAAATCATGGTTATTTCAGTTTCCAAACTTTGAAGTAAATATTTAGATCTAATTTTTCACAGGTAGATAATTAATTACCACAGATTAAATGTGTTAGTGGGGAATGAATGGAAAATTATAGCTGTGTAACATTTGGTATGCAAAATTCTGTAGGGACTACTTTTGAATATTACATAAATGTTTTCAAATCAGGCACATCCAAATGACTTCAATTTATGATATTCTCTTAAACCTAACAGCTGCATCRTTTCTGGAATGAGTCTCCCCAGACTCATCAGTCTGAATAAAAAATTCAGATGACCATTAATTATCTTGAATAGAAACCTGGCAGCTCCCTTTTTTTTTACTGGACAAGTCTTGCAGAGAGACAGCGCAGCTTTACTTGATTAATGACAAACTACAAGACACACATAATATGTCATCATAACAAAGATATGCATCTTAACTCTCTATATTAAGTAAATTTAAAAAAAAATGACTAGTGCTTGTGTTGAATCTCTTTTTATATGCCTAATCTGGAAGATCTTAAGGCATTCCTTGATGCATTCTGGAGAAGATCTCTCTATTTGGGTTGTGCTTAAAACTTACATGCAGGACCCAGAAACACTGTGTTGTGGTCATGGTGATGCTGAGAGTAACCTTCAGATCACACTTGAGCATTTCCTACCTGAATAGAAGTTTCTGTATTTGTAGCCCACAGAGAAGACATAAAATTCAGGTCTTATTTCAGTGTCGTGGTAATTTAGAAAAAAAACAAAAAAGAACAAACAAAAAAACCCCAAACAAAACACAAAACAAACAGACAAACAAAACAACAAA
>NW_026623384.1:1290805-1291772 GCF_030028575.1 Malurus melanocephalus | reverse complement strand
CAAATAGAGAAACTGCCTGAATTTTTTAACATCAAGAACTCAACTTATTTCTCACTATAGTCTCCTGCCATTTTAGCTCCTATTGTTCCTCTTCGTACAATGTAAGCAAGTTCGTTTCACTCAAAGTAGTTTACAAAAACAACCACAAAAAATACTGTTGAGATTCGAACAAATAAAAACTGCTAAAAGCTACCACTGTTACTAAAACTTAGAAAAAGATATCATTATTATGCATGATTGTAGACATCTCTGTCCAATGAAAACTTTTACAGAGGAAAACAATCCAAACTTGTATGAACAAAAGGCAGTCACTGCTTTATGGCCTTGGGAACAAGGTCCTGCTTTAGTTTGGTAGAATAAGCAGAATTTATATGATAATGTGTGTGCAAGCAATAAATTATTATTATTAATTAATTATACTCTGTTTTTGATGTTGGGATACCTAAATCTCACTTCAAGTCAAAATAAGCCCAATGTTGAGCAGCTCTTAATAGTGATCGTATGCCTTGTTGCAGGAGGCAAATTTTGTTTAATCATAGTAAATGCTCCTGTCTGAGGTCAGCCTGAAGTGTCTCCTCCTCTACTTGCTTTATAATGAGATTACAGTCTCTGTGTTCTGTGAATACTTCCTGTGACTTTGTTATATAGTAAGTGAATTAGAATCAACAGCATTCATTAGTTTTCAAAAAGCTGTGGTTTTAAAGATAATTCTCCTAATCACTAGCACACAGCATAAAATAACTATGAAACAATAATATAGGATAATTCTCTATAACTTCTACTTACATTCCTTGCATAGCAATACAAAGGAAAACAAAGAAGAGACAGAATCAAGTCTTTGTCCTCAGAATTATGCTCCACATATAGAGGTTTGCAATTTTCCTTTCCTTTCCTTTCCTTTCCTTTCCTTTCCTTTCCTTTCCTTTCCTTTCCTTTCCTTTCCTTTCCTTTCCTTTCCTTTCCTTTC
>NW_026623384.1:1283306-1289460 GCF_030028575.1 Malurus melanocephalus | reverse complement strand
ATGTCATGCAACAATGCACATCTCTGTTCTCAATCAACATATATTTTGCCAAGTATCAAAAATCTGCATTCACTTCTGCTTATAGCAGAACTCCTCAAACAGGAGAATATATGGCATTTTTGTGTTGACATGAGAGGCAAGAGCATGTCTGAAATGTGCAATATTAATTTTATTTATTCGTTTAAGCAAATGGCATGACCATTATAGCAAAATAAAATCTGGACCACCATTTTTAGAAGGCAGTTTTGTATTTCAGCTTTGTTTCTTTTGGTAGAATAATACATCAGGGATTCAGCTTTTAATGAGTTTTTTATTGTCATCCTTTKTAACTTTAGTAAGGTTCTTTCAGTTTTTAAACATTCTTAAAATTCATGCATTTCAGTTGTATAGCAGAAGCAGTTATGTGACTGTGATTTCCAAGGACCCTCTTTTAAGGACTGTCTGTTGCATTTTTTTTTTTTCCTTATAGTCAAGCAGAGATTAACTTTTATTTTTCAAGTGTGTGACCTCCATGGTGACATGTCTTCTTTTCAGAACCCGTTCATTAAATATTGTCTCTCAGCCAATATTTGCATTTCAACAGCAAATTATCATCTTTGTGAGTTCCCATATTAAAAAGAAAAAAAAAAAAACCAACAAAAAGAAAACTTTACAAGAGAAGCTCTTATATTTTCTTGGATGACTTTAAGAAGTGTTAACAATATGCAGCTATGTTGAAGTGTGAAATCCCAACTGAAGGCCCCAAAGGCTTTACAACAGTAATTGTAACATATAGCATCCAAAGGTCAGGGTATATTTCATGGAAGTCCGTTGATGACAGCTGTCATTACAACTTCACTGCCAAGAAAACTGTAGTTATGAAGGCGCTCATGGGGAATAGAAGGCATTTAATTACCAAAGGTTTATTTCTGATGCTATTTTTACATGTAAGTKCTGCTTACAAAAAAGGCCAGTGAGCAAGATAATTTGTGAGAATGTCCTTTAATGACTGACAGCTCCTGTTCTTATTTCAGCTTAAAATTAGTCAATTTAATTATTCAAGCACTAGAGGTGACTCATTACAAGGCAGGCAACAGTAGAAGTTATATGATACTTTTTTGGCAGAAAGCTGATAAGCTGATCAGTTACCTCATGTACATCAATATGTTATATGTTAGCACAGATTTTGAAAGAAATACCATGCAGGTTGATACAGCTCCTGTTGATGTTTCAGTAATCCTATGCCTGGCTGGTCAGCAATCCAACACTTACTAAAATTCTGYTCCTCGCTTGCTTATAGTAGCAACCACCATTCTTGTAATTACTATTGCTACKAAAATTACAATTATTGTACTTTTATTTTGATGGTTCCTAAACACTTAAAAAAAAGAGAAATTGGCAAAAAGGATGCAATCACCAAGACAAAACTACCTTAGATGAAACTTTTACTAATGCAGGAATTTTCCCACCTGTCTCTTTTGAGGGTGTTTACCAACATTTCTTTCAAAATCCTCTGTTGTCTTAATTGCAGGGATTCTAATACAGAAAAATGGTCTTTCTGTTATTCAATAGTAAGAGTATTTTCACTGAAATAATCAGCTATTCTTCTTCTTCTTCTATTTTTACTCCTTTTATAATTTCAAATGTTAGCATGTTACAGTTTTGGCTATAAATAAACATACATACTGAATTTTCTTTTACTTCAGTATTCCTGAGCTCATAGTCTCACAAAGAGTCTGCAGTGAAAGACCCATACCTGTGTTTTGAAGRTATCACATATAGTCTTCCTGGTTCATACTTCTTAGAATACTAAAAAGTCCTACAGTATCTTTGTATTCTTTCTGTAATTTTGCCCAAGATGGTGATCGTTCTGTGATTTTGGTTAAAAAATTCTCCTAACGTTTTTATATCCACCTTATCTGGAAAGAAAAATTTTTTCTGTGCGATTTTACTGTAAGTAGTAATATCCCTCTCCCCTGTTACTTTTGATTTCTTAAAAAAAAAAAAAAAAACCMAATCCCTCAAACCCAAATAAAAAATGCACACAACCACACACAAAATGTCATCAACTTTTATCTCAAAGTCTTCCTCATGTCTTTCAGAAAGTCTGCACATTTGAACAATTAATAATTTCAGATCATGGATATAAAACAWATTTGCAAAAAGTATTTAAATTACTATTATTTTAGATTGTATGCCTTAGCATTGCAGACAACGATAAAACGAAGAACAAAGATGACATACAATCTTACCAAAAAATCTCATCATGTCTGATTCTTTTTTGTACACTTTTAACCTGGTAGTTAAAGTATAACATGCACTTTRCCCACTTACTCCATAGAATTTCTGCCAACAGAGGATGGTATTTTATCAATTTAAGTGCACTTGTAATACAAGAATGTTGCCTGGGATTTTTGTTGTTGTACTTCATATCCCAGTCAGCTTACATGCTGAAAATTTTAGTACAGAGATCAGTCATCAGACAGACCTCCCACAACTGTAAAATTCTTTCTTCTCATGAGAAATCCCAAAATTAGTAGTCATGCTTCCCTCTCCTGAAGAAGGATGATCTGCCTTTCAGCTGTCACAGAACCACTAAGGCTGGAAAAGACCTTGAAAACCWCCAAGTCCAACTTTTGACCAAATACCACCATGCCCACTAGACCATATCACAAAATGCCACTTCTACTTGTGTAGGATAKGTGCTGATATGGGTCTGTGTTTTGGATTTGTGCAGAACATAGGACTGACAAAATAGAGATGTTTTTGTCACTTCTGACATAACTTACATAGAGCCAAGGCCTTTCCTGCTTTTCACACTGCCATGTTGGCAAGGAGGTTGGGGGTGCCTGGGATGTTGGGAGGAGACACAGCCAGGACAAGTGACCCAAACTGACAAGAGACCCTCTAGACCATCTGACAACATGGTCAGTATATAAAGTGGGGGGAAGAAGGAGTAAGGGGTTGTTTGGAGTGAGAATATTTGTTTTCCCAACTCAACGTTACACATGGTGGGGCCTTTCTCTCCCGGAGATAGCTGAACACCTGCCTGCCCATGGGAAGCTGTGAATTAATTCTTTACTTTACTTTGCTTGTGTGTGTGGTTTTTGTTTTCGCTACTAAATTTCATCTCAAMCCATGAGTTTTCTACCTTTTACCATTCAAACTCTCTCCCTAATCCCACTGTGGAGGAAGAGTCAGTGTGCAGCTGCAGGATACTTGGTTGCTGGTTGTTTTCTGAACACTTCCACCACTTCCCTGGAGAGCCTGTTCCAATGTTTAATTAATTGTGTATATATAATTATTTTTAATTTTTTTTTAAATGGTAAATAAATTTAAAACTGAAAATATAAATCATCCCCACTCTCCAAGCAATGATTATGAATTCTATTCCTTTCTGCGTTTACCAATTAGATAACTTTCTCAGTCTGCTTTGTAAATTGTAATCACTTTGACTAATAACATCTTCCTACTCACTCGTTTGTTTTTAACTTACCTTGGCAAAGGATTACATGATGCCTTCTTTTCCCATAGATCTTTTTAAAAAATCAATCTCTTTGTTTATTTCTTATATTATTTTTATTTCTGTGGACTGATTGCCTGAAGAAATCCCTCTGGTCTGTTTCCAATATGCTTTGATATTAATATTGTTTGTCTGTGTATGTCTCAAGTTCTGTAGACTGCATCAACAGCTTGTGTTTCAACTTTTCATTAACATCTTCATGTGATTCATATTTTATCTACAGCTCTATTAGTATTAATACACTTTTCAGTTTCCTCTTCTTTATTTCATCCAGATGGTGTAACATTCAGTTAACAATTGGACCTCCAGACTAGTTCGTCTACGCTGCAATTCTTGTTTTATAGCTTAATTCATTTTCCCACAGACCAAATTTCTTTCAGAGTTTTCAAATCAGACAATGATAAAGTTTTCTCAAAGTTAGTAGGTCCTTAATATTTACTATTTTAAGGTACTTGCAGGTATTCTGGGTACATTTCTAGATATTTTATTTCTATTGCTAAGAACATATATAACATTTTCAATAACACAATCGGTATATGAAATGGGGTTTCTTTTTGTTTAATTGGGGTTTTTGTCATGCAGTCCTCAATGTTGTTCTCTTTGTTACTTACAGTCTTTATGAAGATCAAAAGAGGGAGAAGTACTTCTAGCATAAAAAACCCGACATTACATATTGCTTCTCTGAGTTTTAGCATATATTTCTGTTTGTGTTGGTTTTGATTTTTTTTTAATTGTTATGCTATTTGACATAGAAAATTTGCACTAGATAGAAACTAGGGAGGCAGTTATCAATCACTATTTGGAAACTTTCAGAAATTAAATTTTTTATCACACATACTTAAATTTTATTTACARTAATAACCAGTAATTTACTAGTTAGATATTACTCTTACTGTGGAAAAAAAAAATCACTAATCATTAAAATAATCTAGTTGCCCTCCATCTTTTTTGCACACTTTTTCGGAATTAGCTAACATTCAGCTTTTCCAATTACCAAGAATGCAATTCTGAAAAAGAAAGAACATTTTCATGGACCTTGGTAGTTTTCTCCTATTTGAGGAAATATATAACGACACATAAAAAGAACTAATTGGTCACCTTTGCTCTACAAAATAATAAGTATTATATATCAATATAGAGTTAATATTAGATTAAATAGGTAATAGGTTAAATGTTGGKTATGTTTTTCTAAGGAAGAAAATGCTTCGATTCCCAAGGTAAATGTCAGACAAAARTGCTGCCCAATATACCATTCATGCTTTACTCATGCTACTTAAAAGCACAGTGGTAGTTTCCATACCTGATATATTCTTAATCTTTGTCAACCAAAGTTGTTTATAATTCAGTGTASTTTGCATTCAATAAAAAAAATCCAACACCAGAAAAGGTATCTGCAGTAAACCCTACTTTCTGCTGGAACATTTCTACAAGGTATTGAACCGATTTAAAGCACAGCAATTTTCCTTTCACCATTTTTAATATTCCTTTTTTGTAATTGAAGAGATCTGTCTGCTTTCCAGTCGTATGTTTCTGCAGAGTATTGAGTTCTTTTGAATGTTGCTTAGTTCTTTTTGACCTCAGAACAGCAAATATTCTAAAAAACATTCTGGCAGGATGAAAAGAAAAGCAGGATATTTTTTGTCCATCTATGAAAAACAACAGACTATAGGAAATTTGAAATATGAGTGTTGGCCAACTACATAATGTAACCATAAGAATTAATTGCATTTAATTTGCAACATAAATAGAAAAAAAAAAAAAGGTAAGTAAATAGAATTAATCAGGTTCTAGAAATCCACTAATAATAATATTTACTAGATAAGAGACTTACAGGAGGCTCTAAAACATTTTTGTTTGTTAATTAAGAAAAGTAATATTGGTTTAAGGACCTATAATTAAAGTTCTTTATTACTGTGATAATGGCTGCATCAGCTGGGTCAGTGGAACTCGGGTACCATTCCTTTTTAAGATTTGCTCACTGTGACCGGAACAGAAGTAAAAGGAGCACTCTCTTCTTTGGCATAGAAATTATAAAAGAGGTTGCCCATTTAACTTAGACACTTTCTGTTACTAATGTGCAGGTGCAATCTAACAATGCTAAGAGACTCTTGACTCTGAAGTCTCCACTTGCAACTCTGGTTACATTTCAGCAGAGTAGGGTGTCTCATAACTGACTGAATCATTTCAATTTTCTGTTGCCCTTGTAAGGCTGCCAGGTACGTTCAGACAAACTTCTGAATCGCAGCTCACTGAAATTAGGCTTCAGAACTCCTTTATGTAGACAGATAGGTATGTATATATACATACATATATCTATATACTTCCCTTATGCAACACATTTCCCCCTATGTGTTAAAAGAATKTTTTTAAAAAATTCCACTTTTCTTACTTATGAAGTTGTTACTACGCATGCTCTGATTGTCCAACCACCTTTCATTTACAGTAAATCACAATGTAAAATCATAAAAAATGAATATTCTTGATCTACAGGAAAGAACAAATGTGAAAGTCCAAAAGTAAACCACTATTTTTCATGGACATGGACTCATGAAATCATAGAAATATTTGGGTTGGAAAAGACTTCTAAGATTATCCAAATAATCTTACAATAGAACTGTTAAAAAAAAAAAAAAAAAAAAAAAAAAAAAAAAA
>NW_026623384.1:1270863-1282971 GCF_030028575.1 Malurus melanocephalus | reverse complement strand
TTTTGTCTTAGAGTACTTTTAGAAGAAAATCTTTTCACTTAAAAATTCCTTCAAGTAGGGTCAAACAGATACTTGCACTCTGACATAGTTTATGGGTCTGACAGTTCATTCTAACATTCCTCATTTCTCTAGACAGGATATCCTTATACGTATTTAATGTCACCACTCCTTCCAGATGTTAAAATCTTAAAGGAATTCATTGAAGAAAGGATTCTGAACTATACATCATGTCCACTTCATAATAGTATATAATTTAAAAGGTCTTGCTCTCTGAGGAGACGATCTCAGTGAATGTTTGGTTATGACTAAGATCTTCCTTTCATTGTAATGTCTCACTTTAGCTACAGCCAGAACTTGTAATTCCAAATGCTTAATAAAGGTTTCAAACAAAGCATATCTCCCAGTTAAGGTAAATTCTCCAAAGTGTCATAAAGAACTAAAGCATATTTACGAATATGTAAAATGTATTAAAGATGTATAAAAGAGTCTTAGTCAATAGAAGTGCTTGCCTATTTTAAGGTGTGTTATTTCCTTTGAGATTTATCAGTACATACTGCAGTGCACTAGCTAAATAATCACGGTCCCCCAGTGAAGCACCCACTGACTAGAAAAGGGGAAATATGACCCCCATTTTTAAAAAAAGGAAAARGAAGACCAGAGGTACTACAGTCTGGTCAGATTTGTGTAGGTSCCCAGCAAGGTCATGAAGGAAATCCTTCTGGAAGCTAAATTTCGTGGAAGACAGAGAGGTGAGTGGTGACAGCCAATATGGCTTAACCACATGCAAATTGTGCTGATACACTTGGTGTTCTTTTGTGATGGAGTTATAGTGCCAGTGAATTACAGAAGAGAGACTGACATATCTACCTGGACTCTTGCAAAGCATTTGACATTGTTCCACAACACTTTGTTGCCTCTAARCTGGAGAGACTTGGATTTGAAATGGACTGAATGATTGCACTCAAACAGTTGTGGTCAATGGCTTGGTATCCAAGCAGAGAACAGTGATGAGCASTGCTCCTCAGGGAATCAATATTGAGACCGGCTCTGTTTAACACCCTTGCTGGGAATGTGGACAGTGGGACTGGGTGCAGCCACATCAAGGTTTYAGATGACACCAAGCTGTGTGGTGTGGCTGACATTCCAGMTGAAAGGAATGTCCCATAGAGGTACTTTGACAGCAATAGAATTGGCATAAGGAAGTTCAGCAAACCAAATGTAAGGTCCTGTACCCAAATTTGGGTAATCCCAAACATGAATACAGACTTGGTGATAAGTGGAGTGAGAGAAGCTGTGTGGAGAAGGACTTGGGGAGACTGGTTGATGAGAAGCTCGACATGACCCAGCAATCTCTGTTCACAGCCAGGAAAGTCAACTGTAACCTGGGCTGCACCTAAAGARGCATAACCAGCAGGTCAGGGGAGGTGACTAACTTATCTGCTCCTGTGAGGCACCTCACAGGTCTCCTCTTATTCTGCTCCTRTGATGCACCACATGGAGTGCTGCATCCAGCTCTGGGGCCCCCAACATAAGAAAGACATGCACCTTTTGGACCAGGTCCCAAGGTGAGCCACAAAAATGATCAGAAGGTTGGAACACCTCTGCTGTGRGATCAGGCTGAGAGAGTTAGGCTTGTTTAACCTGGAGAAAAGACTCCAGAGAGAGCTTAGAGCATCCTTCCAGTATCTAAAGTGAGCCCACAGGAAAGAGGGTCTCTTTATCATGGACTGTAGAGATAGGATGAAGGGTACTGATTTGAACCTGAAAGAGGGTTGATTTAGATCAGMTATTAGGAATAAATTCTTTAATATGAGGGTGGTGAGTTATTCAAATASGTTTCCCAGAGAAGGTGAGGATGCCCCCTCCCTGGAAATGTTCAAGGCCAGGTCAAATGGGGCTTTGAAAAACCTAGTCTGGTGGAAGATGTACCTGCCGATAGCAGGGGCGTTGGACTGTTGGTCTGAATGTAAGGTCTCTTCCACCCAAACCATTCTATGATTCTGACACTCTGTGATTAGAGAGCAAAAAATTATTCTAACATTTTTTAACAACACGTAAGTTGATAAWTTTTTTTTTAACAATTGCATGTCAAACAAATGAAATCATTGTTTRAAGTTTGGTACGAATGTAGACATTTGTAGAGGCCTGGTCCAGTATGTTAAATCTGTCAAAAAACCTCCAGTAATCTAAAACTAAAAGTCTGTGACCCGGAATGGTTTAGGTTTGTTATGGTGATGTCAAAATCATCCAAACAACCTATTAAGGTATCAGGTACACAATATAGATGTATGCTTAAGGCAACCTGCAAGCAGTAACAATGACAGTGGTCATAACTGTCGTATAGATATGATATAGATATATATATATAATACATTGAATATTTGACTTAATTTTTATGAGGTTTGAGAAATCTGTTGCTATTGATGTATCCTTAAAAATACACATAGAAAGATTGTGTTTTACATAGCCCAAGTGTGTTTTTCAATGTAAATTTCTTGTTTGCATGGCTTAAATGTCTGATAAAAAATAGTGTGTGTATGTGTTTTGCATTTTAAGTGTGATGTAAATTTTACATCTGAATTTGACTTCAAGTAAAGAACAATGGGAAATCACAATTTCCATTTCATATACAAAGGCGTATATGGAAACATGCACAGACACAAATAAACTTASAGTTTTTGATTGTTCTGTGAAAGAAAATGAAACCCAGATTGTATAGCACAGCCTGGATATCACAATGTTCACTAAAGATGTTAAAAAGCTGGTGCTTTGTTTTCTTTGTTGCTTTTTATTTCCTTTCATTGTTTTGCCGGCTTTCCCCCCAAAACAGATAAAGTTGCATTCTTTCAAGATTTCATAGGAAAATTCTTAATTGCTTCTACTTTGAAATGTTGTGAGTGGGCGAAATGTCATCATATGTGCCTTCTTGTATATTTTTTTTTGCCAGTTGCTGCAGATGTGCCTTCATTGTATTTTATAGAATCTAACACAATGCAGTCTTGGGTAAAAGATAATGGCTTTTTGTGTCACCTAAAGAAATTTAAAACTATGATCCCACTTTTCCCTGAGGCATTTTAAGACTTTTTAATAAAAGTGGATTGCAGTTTTTCATTTTGTTATTAAAGCAGCTGCAGATGAAACATCTGACTTTCTTGTGTTGCCTTTGGGAATTGTGTCTGTAACACATTTCCAAAAGTTGGGTTTAATGTATTGAGCTATCTAAATTGTTTGTAAATATCACACCAGATACTGTGTGACAAGGAGACAGGAAAAAAATCACATATATACATATTTTCACTGAAAAAACTTTTATGTCTTGACATTTATTTCTTCTGTGGGAGCAATACTGAACAAATCCTAAGTCGATATTTACTCTATTCCTCATTATGGCAGTTATTTATGTTTGTGGGTCAATGACTGGATGTCAATCAACTTAGCTCTTACATATCTTCACTGTATTAAAAATTGACAATTCTTTAAATGAAAGTGATAGGCAAACAAATCATAGGCTTTTTTATTAAAATAAAACAGAAAAAAAAAATGGTTGTTGTAGTTATTTTAAATATTGGGAGACTGATCATCCCTTTTTGGAAGCATCTAGGTGAACACTGAGAGGCTGGAACTCTGACATCAGACAGTAGATTATGATTTGATCATTTTTCATTTGTATGGAAAGTCCCTTGAAGTGACACAGCCAAACCCTTCTTCACCTTAATATGGGAAGCAACATGGGTAGCATGTTTAGGAGAWAAAACAAGGAGAAAAATTTTGTGAGAAATGACCAAAATATGGGAACAAGTGAGTCACACACTGAGCCAAGGAACAAACTGCTTCTGTAGAGGCAAAACACCTCCACTAAGTAACAAGAAGGAAGTCAGATTTCAGAGGTGGCATCAACAAAAACTTYCTAGGAAACAGTGAGGTCTTGCAGAGTTTGCGACTGCTCAGACATCCTCTGAGCTGTTTGGTTTTCAGAATGGAAAAGAGAAACTATACTGCAAAGACATAGCGAGTATGGCTAGACTCTTCAGGCTTTCATTATCTGAAAAGTTGAATAACCTAGTCTACAATCYAATGAAACTTGACTTTTTGAGTTTTAGGCATATTGATCTTCACTGAGSAAAATACTTTCAAGCAGACCCACGCCAAAGTTTTGCCTGCTTGGGTTTCCACCAACAGATCCTTTCCTTGATGCTCTGTCTGAGACCACAGCTTGTCATCAGCCAAGATACCTTCAATGCATAATACTAATTTTTTCCAATTCTTCCACAATATCTTCTGCAGAGAAGTTYGGAAAACTGTTAGGGGAGAAAAAGTGCTGGTTTACAGTTTAACTTTTCAGGAAATATAAACATAGCCCATTAATGACTGACAGCAGCTCTTCCTGTTCAGCAATATGTGGAGCTTTGAATTTATGAATACCCAGTAAATCAAAATTAGGTTTTCAGCTGCTTTTTGGACAAATTATTTGTAACTAAAGAAATTTCAGTGCTGAAATAAGAAACTTATTGCAACAATGGTTGCAATGTAATGGTTGCCACAATATTTACAGGAAGAACTCTATGATAAGACTTTCACTGAGATCTAAAATCAAGGGAGAACTGTTATACATTTTGTTCTTTGGAACATAACTTTTGTTAGCCTAGCAAGCCTCAAAAACTGACAAAAATACAAGTAAAATCAACATCATGCTGGTGATGGTTGGGTTAAGTAACACTAGTTTTAAAAAAGTTATTTTCAAGAGCAGCTTGGATGTAAAATTTAAATATATGAGCAATTGATTTGATGCTTTTTATCCCTACTAAAGTTGACACTTTCATGTTGATTTTGCATGGGAAGACCTTGTAAAGCAAGTAGCTTCTTTAATTTTTTTTTTCCCAGTATGCTTAATTATTAATATATCATACTTTTTAATTAATTTTTTTTAAACTGAATACCATTTTCTAGTGGTTGGAGGTTACACAAATAAGTTTCTAATTGCATAATCATGGTCTTGCAAAATATTTCAATAAAAATATTTTGGAGTGAGATTGTCTCAGTTTTCACTTCAAATTGCTACTCCATATACAAACACTGATGAGCCCTGCTGTCCTACTGCCTGTCCTAGACCTATTTAGGGCAACCCACACCTACACCTAAGCACAACTTTTCTCATAACTCATTCATTCTCACTGTAAACTCTTCAGATCTTGCGGTTTTCTGATATTTGCAACTGTGGTGAAAGTTTTCTTCATATATACACAATTTTAATTGAGGTATTTATTATTAGTTTGTTGAAACGAAGCTGCTGCTGATGGGGAAATCTTTGAAAGCTAAGGTTACTTCATTTTTTCACCCAATATACACATATATATCTGGAACACTTTGACATATCACAGTAAATGGAGCAAAAAAGCAAGACTGGAGAAAACGTTGATCTTACTATGCTTTGTCTCGCCTCCTGATGCTGGCACCAAAATACAAAAGAGTCTTTTTCTTTCCGGCTATGCTACAGGTCTTCTACACAACTTTGGTCAAGTCAGTTTTCTTCTTTGGCTCCGGTTCCTCCAGCCAATGCAGATAATGATCCTGACCTCTTTTCTATAATGCTTTGAGATCCTTGGGTGAAAAGTTCTCCCTAAAAGCGTGGTAGTTTTATTATTGTATCCATTATATAGTTACACTATTCAAGGTCAATAGACCTATATATCTGAACAAAAATGAGATTGTATGACCATCAGTACAATGCGGTAATTGCACTCAAAAGTATCCAATTGAATGTTTAGCCCAAATGAAGCCATATTTAGCATGGCTTCATATATTGTTATTGAAAGTTTGATACACTGAATCTTGGACTTTCTTTGATTAAAATTCTGCTGTTAGCCTTCCTCAAACTTTTTAATTCATTGGCTGCTGCCCCCAAGGGATTAATATGGATTGGGTAAGAAAAGACTGACATCAACTGCATATAATGACATTCTATCCAGGATGTCCAATATCTTTATACCTTCAACTCTATTATTGTGTTGGATTCTTTGACTGATTTGTCCCAGAATTATGGTAAAAAGGGAGGGCAAAAAGGGGCACCATTGCCTTTTGCTGCTAGAGAAAGTAAAGACTTCCGAGTGGTATCCATTATTCCCTACTATAGGCTCCACTACAATGTCTTTAGTTAAGAAAGTTTTCTACTATTATGTGAAACTCCCAAACTTTCATCAAATAGCTTCTTTTCAGCCAATCAAATGGTCCTTCAGCATACAATGTTAATAAATATAAGAATCCTCTTGCTATTTCTGTTTTGTAATGATCTGTAAGCTGAAATTTGTGTGTTTCTCCAACCACTCGTGTATTTTRTGGTCATATCCTCATTGCTTCTTCATTCTTCCAGTTTCTGCCATTTTCTACCATTTTAAATACATACAGTCTATTGTCTCACTTTGGACAATTTCTTTAGTATTAGACAAGAACCAGGAGAGTTCTTAAGTGAACACTTCATGATAGGTGAGCAGCTGTCTAGTTTCAAGTTGATGTCCTAAACCAGGGTTTAAGGACAATTTTTAGTCCTTAGCATTGAGTTTCCAAGCAGCTGCTTCTATTCAACTTGAACACACTATTCAGTCACAGCATTGTAGGAAAGAGGTAAGGTAACTAAGAGCTAATATTCTTGGTCTAAGTTCTCAATGAATCTTCTTCAAATCCTTTTCTGCAATTTCCCGCTACCTATGAAWTTTTTACCTTTAAATATTTCCCTTACAAAGAGAAAATACTACACTAAGATCTGGTTTTAAATCACAGAGTTTTATTTTTTTCTATTTGTTGAACATGAGGTTTATTATTTTACATTTCCATCYTCCTGGCCACAAGCATGAGATAAAAGCAAGATGCTGTTCAAACTAATAAACAGTTAGAAATAAGGTGGATCAATAACTAACACTAGTATTACACTTTAGAAATGGTAAAACTATTGCAAGGGTGTGTTTTGGTCCATTGCCTCAGTTTCAGGCTGTCTGAAAGGTCCTGCTGGAATGGCTGGGATAGAGTTAATTTTCTTCACAGTGGCTGGTATAGWGTTGTGTTTTGGATTTGTGCTGAACACAGGGTCAATAGTTTAGAGACATTTTTGTCATTGTTGAACAGGGCTTACACAGAGCTAAAGCCCTTTCTGCTTCTCATACTGCCCAACAACAGTGGGGCTGAAGGTGCATGAGAATCTGGGAGGAGATGCAGCCTGGGCAAGTGGCTCACACTGACCAAAGGGATATTCCRCAACAAATGGCCTCATATATAAAGTGAGGGGATGAAGGAGGAAGGGTACCATGTTTGGAGTGATGGTATTYGTTTTCCCAAATCACCATTACACGTGGTGAGGCCCTGCCTTCCTGGAGATGGCTGAACACCTGCCTGCCCATAGAAGCAGCGAATTAATTCCTTGTTTTGCTTTGCTTGTGTGAATGGCTTTTGCTTCCCCTGTTAAACTGTCTTTATCTCAACCCACAAATTTTCCAGCTTTTATCCTTTCGATTCTCTCTCTGATTCCGTTGGTGGTGAGGTGAGAGAGTGACTATGTGGAGCTTGGCTGGTGGTTGGGATTAAACCACAACAAAGGCAAAGTTGTGCTACAGCAAATAAAAATGTTTTACAATGGATTTTGTGTGCTTTATTTTAAACAAAATGAACATGCTTTTTCTTGACGATAGTACTAATAGGTAAGAGCAAAATTAATTGACTACATAATTGTTGGCTTTACAAATGAATCACCTTAACATTCTGTAATAGTTTCGTTTTATTCTGCTGCTAAGGATTACTTGGAATATTCTATAACATAAGAGTTTTTTGAGTAAAATAGGCTTTGGTAATTTTATATGCATAAAGGTATAGTAATTTCTGGTAGATTAAGAGCCCAAGACATCAACTCCTACTCAGAAGTGTTGTTCTGAGATATTCTTTTGMTTCAGATGAATTATTTATTTCAGCAGAATTCAGACCTCATGAAATACTAGAGGGAAAAAGAAAAAAAAAATGGAACCAAAAACCAAACCCCACTTTAATTCCATTTTAATACCTATTGTATGATTCTTTAGTCCCTTTTTTCTCTTTCAGGTTTGCTTCCCAAGATACATTTCCAACAAGTGGAGGCRAAGAGTTTTGCATCATTGTGAACTACAGAACTGGACTATAGGTGAGTAGAGCAAAGAGTAGAGGCAAAACATACTGGTGAATATTGAGGTAACTGCATTAACTGCCAGCTGAGAATCCATCAGTTATTATCTTCCTCACAGTTTTATTGCAACAGGAAATTACAAACAGCCTGATCCCATGCTGCAAAATGTAGGCTACTTGGAAGAAAAGATTAAAAAGATACACCAACAAAAAAAATCTACTTTTCGAGTTCAAACAGTGGAGGAATATATTGATAGGGAAGGGAAAATACATTTTGACCTTTCTGACTTGTGAACTATACTCACGTGTGATTTAGTGAATAACTGGACCTGAAATCTTYCATTGTTCTTCAAGAGTAAGATTTTATATTTATTAAACAAATTGCRTTGAATTGTGTGCCTCTGTTTTAAAGATTTCATATTCTGGGTTAAACTGCTATATACTGATTATTAAAGATGATTCTTTCATTTTCCCCGATTATCTTAATTACAACTATTGTATTAGAATTTTTCACTTTTCAAAGGCTTGGTCAAATATCTAATCATTCGATTTCAAACTGCAATATTGCWCAGATACTATTAATTAAATGGAAGCAGAACTGTCAGTATTGCTGTCATAACAGCYGGAGATAAGTATATTACAATCATAATATCTGCTTCCTACAAGTTTTAGCAATCTATCCATCTCTATCAGTTAGTGCTTTTTAGTAATATGTTGCGTTGGGAAATAATTGTTTAGTTCTTACCAAAAACTGAGTTGTATTGAGAGAATTGCTAAAGCCTTAATCATCAAGAAAATCACCAGCTATTTCACCAGCTATCATCCCTGTGTTCAGCCATGATATTAAGTTGGAAAGGGTATTGGAATCACATACAGATATTCAGTCAGTGCTGGAAACTCTGCTTTGCAGATTCTCTTCAGGAAGGTGTAATTGTGGCCTCAAGGACTTGCCCAAGCTACTGAAAAAAAAGTAACAATCATAGTAGTATGACTGGTGAAGTACAGCTCTTTTTCTGGCTCCTGGGAGAGCTCATACTGAAAAGGAATTTTCACTACTCTTTCAATAAATGTACTCTGTAACTCCTTTACCTTTGAATTTCACAGTTTCATTGGCAGGGAAGTAAGTAGGGCAGTGCCATTTCCTCAAAGGCATATTCATYACCCAGACCTTTGTTGGCACCAAACTGGAAAAGTGTTTCTGAACTCCATTGCTCTAGTTCTGCCTGCAGCTTTCTATAAGTGATTCTCCTCTCCTCRTGATAGTTTGGGCAAACCATCCACATGAGGTGGATGCAAGAAGAGAAATCAGGAATTTCCCAAAGGGTGAGAGGTGTCAAATATTTCTGGCTGTCCAACACAGGACCCTTCAAAGGTGCCTGATATTCAGAAAGGTTAGGAACATTCTCTTTGAAGATCTAGTGGCTCTAAGAATTTTTGATTTTACGTGTAAATTCAGAAGTTACATCAATGTTTTGTTTCTCATTAGGCATTGCAGAAGACAACAGAATGCACCAATCTGTCCACTCTTTTTGTAAAGAAGACCACATGAATTCTGTGTAACGGAGATATTTCTATTACTTCTGCTCCAYATGGCTCACTCCACCTGTAATGGCCACCTCAAATCCTGTCTTCAGTTTTGGGACACTCACTGTAATAAGATCATCAAAAGACTGGGAGAATGTCCAGAGAAGGGCAACAAAGCTGGTGAAAGGTCTGGAGCACAAATATAATGAGGAATGGCTGAGGGTGCTGGGGTTGCTTAGTGTGGAGAAAAGGAGGTTTAGGAGGGACCTTATTGCTCTCCATGACTGCCTGAAGGGAGCTTGTAGAAAACTGGGGGTGGATCTTTTTCATCAGGTAGCATGGGACAGAATGAGAGAAAATGATCTCAGGATTCAGCAATGGAAGTTTAGATCAGATATTAAAAACAAAATATTTACAGAAAGGTTTGTCAAGCATTGGAACAGGCTACCAATGGAAGTGGTTGAGTCACCATCCCTGTAATTGCTAAAAACATATGTGGATAAGGCATTTGACAACTTTGTTTGGTGGTGAACATAGTCTCGCTGCTAGGTTGGTGGCTGGACCTGATGATCTTAATCTCTTTTCCATGTATGATTCTATGATTCTAATTGTAAGCAGAGATTTTTTTTTTCTTTTTTTTTATGGTAAGATCTCCAACCAAGTGGGTAGGGCATTAAAATGAGGAAGATCAAAAGATAATTAAATTTTGACAAATAGCTCTTGTAATATCACATACTTTCTTTTCAATGCTCTTCTGTCTTTGGCTCCTAGACAAAGAATCTTTTTTTTAATGAATTAGTTGTTTAATTTTTTTTTCACTGTCACCTTTTCATTTAAGCGGTCTTTTGAATATTCATTCAGTTATTCTACTTTAAAAATCAATGACCTTATKGAAAACCCTGATCTGCTTGTTGCTCAGCTTCATACTGCATGATAAACAATAGATCTTCAGCAAAAATGTAGTTGCAGTTCTGTGAAATTGCACAGGAGGGTAGTTGCTGTGAGAACTACTTTTTGTATGGTAATATAACACTTAGTTATAACACTAATAACAGGATACAAAATCTCCTTTAATCATTTTTTTTACCACACACAGTTAGGATAATGCTTCTGAATGAAACACCCATTAATTTGTGAGAGTGAGATTCACTTCACCTGCATAATGACTGCAAATTGCAATGGCAGCCTCTCAAAAATCACTTTYGGTGCTCTTAGGACTGCTACTATATTTGACTGAAAGCTGCTCTGTTCTTGACCTGTCTTTCCAGCAATCTAAATGCTGTGTGTTAAACCTAACTGGAGCACGGATTCTACATTAACAGGCCCTCTYCTGTGATAAAAGTGCTGAGGACATAGGCTTGTGTGAATATTTGGGGTGGACTGACCTTGACTGGCTGCCAGGCATCCACCAAGGTGCTCTCACATTCCCTCTCCTCGTCAAGACAGAGGAAGAAAATAGCAATGAAAAGCTCATGGGTCAAGACAGGAAGAGCACTCATGGGTTATCATCACAAGAAAAACAGATGCAGCATGGGGAAAATTGATTTAATTTGTTTCTAATTAATCACAGAGTAGAAAAGTAAGAAATAAAAAGAAACCAAAAMCACCTTCCACTCACCCTCCCTCTTCTGAGACTAGACTTTGCCCCTGAATCCTTTCTCCTCACAAGTAGTGCAGGCAGATGAGGAATGGGGATTTTGTTCAGTCAAGAGTGTTTTGCCACAGATTCCTTTTCATGCTCTTTCCTTGATCCAGTGTAGGGTCCCACCCACACAAGATGCTCCTGAGCTGACTTCTCCAGAGTGTGTAATTCCCGTGGACAGCAGTCCKCCAGGAGCAGACGGCTCCAGCCTGGGCTCCCTGCAGGGTCGACAAATCCTGCCAAAATTCYTGCTCCTGCATGGGCTCTTCTTCATGGGCCACAGCTCCCATCAGGAGYCTTCCGCTTCATGGGCTCTCTGTAGACTGCAGCACTGTGGGCTGCAGGCAAACAGCTTGCCTTATCATATTCTTCATCACAGGGTGCAAGGGAATGTCTATGCCAGTTCCTACAGCACCTCCTCTCCCTCCTGCTTTATTTACCATGGTGTCTGCAGAGCTGTTTCTCACCCATTCCTTTCTCAGATGCTGCCTTGCAGATTTTTTTTTTAACTTTAAATAGATTTTTGGCTATGTCCTACCAATGTCCCTGATGGGCTGAGTTTTTGCCAACTGAAGGTCTGTGCTGGAGCTGGCTGAAGGCATCTGTGTCAGAAATAGAGGAGGCTTCTGGCAGCTTCTCACACAAATCATCACTGCAGCCCCCACTACTCCCAAACCCTTGTAAMTAAATACCACACACCATGATAAGGCAAAAGACACATTGCAATTAATTTGTATGTAAAGCCCTAATTGTCCTATTGCAGATCAGCCTTTTAAAACCACATTCTTTTACTTTATATGTAG
>NW_026623384.1:1269012-1270696 GCF_030028575.1 Malurus melanocephalus | reverse complement strand
TATCGTCTCTGGACTCTGGCTGGTTGCCAAAAAACCCAGTACCTCTGTCATCTTCACACAAAAATAGATTCATACTACAGCTTTTGCCAAAGTTTGATTTTAATATTCCAGTGTCTCAGTTTRCACAGTAAGTCAGGGCAGGGAAGAGCCACTTGCTGCAGTTGGAGCTGTGACAGCAGTGTCTGGAAGCATTAGTTCTAGCTGCAGCAGGAGACTCTGGGATCTTCAGCTGCAGAGTGAAATCACTGCACATGTTAGTACATATCTCAGAATGTATATCAGCTCAGAAACACCAYTTCTAGAGACTTCCTCAGAATTTCATGGCACTGAAATGATCAATAAGTTGTTGGATTTTATCTAATGCAAGACTAAACCTTGATTTTTCACATATTGGAAACGTCTTGCCCTGGACAGCAGTCTACTGAAATGAGTGTTATRGAAAAGATGGCAGAAATTCAATTTTTACCCAACTCCTTTTATTGTATGACATTTGACTTATGCTCTGGTGYATAAATGCTCTTTATTTATTTTGGACTCTGTTTTGTAATCTCTAATATTGGCTGTTATAGTCTGCTGATATGATTACTATCTGGGATGTCAGCAAAAGCAAACAATAGCTAGAAACAAGGACTTCACACAGCACACAACGACCTTAGGTCTAATTAATGTCGKGTTGTCAAAATTAGCAACAGACTGGCCTTGAGATAATGATGACTAAATGCATTGAGAACCTCGTCCTTTAACTAGCAAATCTCAGTGCCTTCCATGGGGAACATTAGAGCAATTAGAAGCAATTTTACCTGACCACTGGGTGTCACTATTAATTCACTTTTAGCTTTGAACATTAKAAGGTTTTGTTTGTTTCTTTGTTTTAATAATAATAGAGAGGTTGTTTCTTTAAGAAAGGTATGAAGGACAAGTAAGTTTTGTTAGAAAGAAACTACATTGCAGAAAATCTTCATCAGGATATTAGAACATCATGTCAGCATGATGGATCACAGTGTAGTCAGCAATGTCACGACAGAAAAGTCAGTTCTACATACAGCATTTACCATTTGATGTCGAACGGCAGTGCCCCATACAGTTCAAGAGTGCAGTCAACCTTTACTATTATGTTTATTGTAAATTATTCTCATGAGAAAAGGCTTTTTTGGCTGTTGTTGTATAGGGGTTTTGTAGACATTCGTATGCAAGCAAGCATACAGTAATATCGAGACTGACCACTAAGAAACAATGCAGAAAAATAGAAAGTAAATTTGTATATCATTCATAGGACATTATTCCCCTATAAAATTCAGGAATGTGAGTTCTGATAAGGTTGTCAATTCAAAGAACCAGGAGAAAARAAGGATACAAAGACAAGCCTCACTCCTTTGACTTTGTTCTTAYCACAATTAGGAAGAGATTAATCGTATTATTAATAGTGTTCAAAAGGAAGAAATACCAGA
Organism: Malurus melanocephalus; assembly: GCF_030028575.1. NCBI lineage: Eukaryota > Metazoa > Chordata > Aves > Passeriformes > Maluridae > Malurus > Malurus melanocephalus. The sequence continues at coordinate 1,269,248 of NW_026623384.1, read as the reverse complement.
CATAATCTTCCTTTGTCCTCTTCTTAAGAAAGAAATTTAGCTCAACAGTCTGGAGATGAGGAGCTAAGGCTAACCTAGCTCTGTAGGCATTATTTCTGCATAAAATAGTTCCTTGAATATCAAATAATTCTGAGAAAAAGCTAAGTTGCTTCACTTTTTGGCTTGTTGCAAGGACAGTGTCCTGCAAATGCATTTTGCAACAGGATATTAAGATTCTGTGGTGGTTTTCTCAGTCC
>NW_026623384.1:1260777-1268566 GCF_030028575.1 Malurus melanocephalus | reverse complement strand
TTTTATTTTATCATGCCTCCTTTCCTGAGTGTTTGTTGGAATTGGTTCCSTGATTTCACTATTTCAATGACTGTAGTAATGCCCCGTTTCRATCCTTTTCACTGYACYTCATTTCATCCCAATCCATGTCTTTCCATTCACTCATATTTCCAAAGTTTGGGGTTTCTTTTTCCCAAAGTGTTTCATTTTGTTTTGTCTCCTTTCCTGAGGGTTTGTTACAATTGATCCCTGATTTCAAGATTTTGTTTCCTTTCCTGAAAGGAAACAAAATCTTGCAATTTCACTGAGCATCAATTCASTAAGGTTTGGTCMAGTTTTCTGCACTTCAGGCCATCTCTKCATTTCACTTGGYTCCCTGATMTTACRATTTCAGTTTCTATAGTTTTGGCAAGTTTTGKTTTTTTCACTGCACTTCACTTCRTYCCRATCCATTGGGTTGCATTSACGCCACTTCAMAATTTTGTGACTGTGTACATGTAGCATTAAACTATTACATCCCTTTATTTCTTGGCACAGACATGCATGGACATACAAACATGCAAAATTATTTTCTCTTCCTGTGTGTTTAATTTACTTTAGAAATCTTCATATTTTCTTTGCTTAAGAAGGTAACACACATAGAAATACAAACCATGCCAGAACACCTATTTCTATGTACTAAAGTGTCAAGTAGTAATAGAATGGACTCCTCACAGCTTACTAAGAAAAGTCTCTTCCTGATRCCTCAGGAGCCCTTTAGGCCATTGAGATGTCGGGGCACACTACATTATCAGATTTATAACATTCTGATAAGGTGGTCCACTTGAGCCCTTGAGCTAAAAGCTAAGACATTAGGTTGAAGAAAGCAGCAATTTAAAGTTCCTAGTGTAAGGATAATTAGCGACTGGCAGGTATCCAGTGTCATTACCCAGACACTGCTGGAGGGCAGATGCAACAACTGCCTGTTTTCTGCAGTGCCACACACATGGATCTGTCTTTGCTCTACCTGGTTTTATTTTTGGTTTACATCTGCTTCCTAATATCTTGAGTGTTTCAGAGCTGTTCTTGAACTTGAACTTTTTYGGCATTCAGTTGTTCAGTCCAAATTATGATTGAACTGTTTTTAGAGATTATRAAATACACTTTTTGCAGTGACAGGGACTGTTTTTATTTTGGATTGAGCTTTGGTTTTGTTTCTCCATATATTTAGCCTTTCAATATCCTGCTGTCTTCTGCATTCTTAAGAGTATCTGKTTATTAAATACCTACATTATCAGCTTGCAACTAACAATAAGACTGTCTTTGATTTACCGTGTTCATAAAGCCACATCCGAATGTCTATTCTTGAAAAGGGATCTGAAACTGAGAACATCACAATCCTTACATGGTATGGACTTTCATTTTGTAGATGGGGAAGAAAAGTAAAGGAGTGTTCTCAGAATCAGTTCCTGTAATGGGAGTAAGCTACATGTGGGATAAACACTGAGACCTGCCATTAAGGAATGCGCCCACATCTTCACCACCCAAGAGAAACAATACTACATCTGGAAACTGCAGGCAGCCTGTCAACTTCTAAATGCTGTCAAAGAACATGGGAAACGGAGGCTGAAAGCTTGAGGATAGTTTGCAATCTCTTAAAAGATTAAAGTGATGGAAAGGCCACAATCTTAGAATGGCTCTTAGTGAAAGAAAGCTAACTTCAGTAATTTTTGATCCAAACAATGTAACTAACTGGTTTTATRCATATTTCTTTGAAAAAGRTTCTTGATAAAATATTTTWWAAAATGCTATTACATTTAATAGTGYCAGAAAATGCTCCTGGATACAGAATATAAGTATGCTCCACTACTTAACTGTAACAATGGTCCTCTGAAATGCTTGTTGTCCAGGCAAACATTCAGTCTTTGGGACAATTCTTGAGCAAGGCTTAGGAGTTAACAGGGGCCATGGAGCACCTGCAAAAGGTACTTTTTGTAATTGACCATCCTGTTTTGGAAAATAAGGGAACAGAGACACTGGTTATTCTTTACCAGTTGGCCTCGCTTCCAGAGAAATACACTGGAATTTTCTGGTGACAACGCAGCCACTAAGTCTGTGAAAAGCATGCTGGTAGCTATCAGGTCACAAAATACTCATAAGAAAGGAAAAAAAAAAAAACCCCAAAAAGGTAGTTTTGTAGAACTGTAGTGACAGAATGGCTAATGAGAGACAAAGCTAACATTTTGTGTTTATCTGATAGAGAAAGCCTATATAATAGGATATCATGGCCCTACTTTGATCAGGAGTATGCTGTTAAGTTTTTGAGCTGCATCTTCAGCTCATCAAAGAGGCCTGGGATCCTCTCTAGAGTCACCCTGGTTTTGGCTGCTATGAGTGCCCTAGACAAGAATTTGTGGTAATACTTGTGACATGCACAACAGACAAGAATTTGTGGTAATACTTGTGACATGCACAACAGTTAATTTTTGACTCTGACTAAGTCATACAAGAACTTTTTATGAATAAGAATATAACTCAACGTTGTAATAATGAAAGTGACTGAAATATAGTATAGATTTCCATTTAAATAGATGGTTATGGTAACTGAAACACTTTTCCAAAAGTGAATGGAGATCATAACAAGCTAGTTTACTCTTGAAAGTACTTGACTGTGTTTACTGCATCAATACCTATTTTKCACAAGCTACACTGAACTTTCTTCTGTGCTTTGCCTGATGCAGGGTATTTAAGAGACAAAGGAAATAGATAATGGCAGACAGGCATAAGAATGGCATTTCTTCTAGTTCTGCTGGTGAAGAGTRCTAAATGCTGGAAGAGAGTGAGAGGAAACTTCAATTTTCTGTCCAAGCTCTAAATCCAGGGGTTCAGAGGCTGTGCCAGATCTCAGATTCATGGCATATGGTCTACAAAGCTATGCTATGGTAAAAGTATACATAAACATATATGTGTGCATTTATGTTGTAGACAAACTGAAAACTATGCTCTGACCACATACAGAGTCAATAATTTCTCAGCATATCCTTACAGCTTACTAAACAGCTTCTGTTCTGTGGAGTACTGCAAAAAATTGGTGTGTCTAAGGTATCTCTTTCGGTAGCAAATTGATCTTACTTGGCAACAATATGGAGAGGGTGCTGTGATCTTGAGATTTGAACAAAATATTTGGTTTTCATTCTATAGATTTTTCTCTCTAGAACTTCATACTAACCGTATTTGAAAAAAACAAAACAAAACAAACCAGCTCCTATGACTGATATAAATAACCAAAGCGTAACTTAAACAAGYTTTATAACCCACTGGGGGAGGAAAAAAGAGATCATTAAAGAGGAGCAGTGTTTTTCAAAAAGTTAGAATTTTTTTTTTCTATTAAATTATGTGGCATTTTTCCATTATTGTATTACATCCAGGAAAAGTCTGTAATTTTTTTTCTTTGTTTTTTTTTTTTTTTTTTTTTTTTTTTTTTTAATTATAACACTTATAAAACTGTCTTTCATCTCTTCCACAATTCCCCTCTGGAGTAACAGTCAAGAACTCATGGCTCAAAATCAAGAGCAAAGTGCAAACAAATGAGTGATACCAGAACTTAAACCAAAGTCTTCATAAACAGATTGTCTAACAGACTGGAGTAATAATCTTCAGAGTCGCCATGCTGACTTGCAGATTGCTGTTTTAAGTGGCCTTGATTATTATGGTGATTTGGCAGCAGTTCCTAAATCGGAATTTGGGCTTTGTAACCCATATATACTACCTGAACTTAATTATTTCTCCTGGATGGAGAGTATACAAGCAACAGAAGAAATTCCTCTGGTTAAAKGTGCAGTTAGAAAAACAACATGGCTAGCTTAGCATGAGAACTTGTTTCACAGRAAAAAAATAATTACACACCTGATCTGTTACCCAAGAGGAAACAACGAATCAAGTGGTTAATTTACATGTAATAATGTGTATTATAGAACTACATTGATTGCTACTTATGATTCAAAGGGTGTTAATTTCTACAAAATTTCAGTATTGGAATACTGAGAAATAGGAAGCTGTTTAGTTAAAGAATTAGTATCAGTGAGACATGCCAACACTCAGTGGTAAACCTGTCTGTACAGAGAAACAGACCAGAGGACATACGGCATCATAAAAAAGAAGAAAGACATTGTTAAATGTCTCCGGAGCTTCAGGTTCTCACCTTTGCAAGAATGACTTACTGAATTACAGAGTTTTCCCAGTACATGAAATTAGTCCAGTACGATGAATAATGTTTRTGTTGTTACTGTCTTTTAAAAATGCATATGGAGGTTTATGGGCCATGTGGACACCATGAAGGTCAGGAGGACTTGAAAACATCAATCTGAGTGCAAAGTGGCTTTGCACTGAAACAAAACAGAAAGATGTTSATCTGATTGYTTCCTTTTTCATTTTTCAYAGAAGTGTTGACATGGATATAATAGCCTTGGCACAATCAATCAAAGCACTGATTTGCAGATATATGGAAATAATTTGCCATGTAATTGCTGAAAGGAAAGGTACTGAAGGTATAGTTCACTGGCTATAATAATGGTGAAAAAGAAAACCAGATAATGGTATAAAATAGTACTGGCATACATTGATATTTTGTGACTTTTAAAAATATTCTGCTCTTCTAGCTGGAGATTTGAGGGGCAAAAGATTTTTTTTTTCCTTCTGCAACCCTGAAGTGGAGAAAAAGGATTTGTTAATGCAAGCAGGTGGCCAACACATCTTAATTTTTGTGTATGTGCATAATCTCTTATGTAGAACAATAATCATACTGTAAGTGGAATATCACAAAAAKAGAAAAGTTACAGTTAGAATCAGACAAAAATATCACCTATTACCAAGCACCTTTGGTGGGAAGTAGCTACTTAACTGCATAATACTGACATGAATATCAAACTAAAACCATGATGACACATCAGATTGGTTGGCAGTTAAGCACAAAGACCTTGTCATTGTATGTAAACAATATTAATTTGGGCTGCAGTGAAGTGCCTACTGGCTAAATGTGATGTCTGGTCAGCTTCAATTGAAGTGGCTTTGCTTGCAATTCACTAGCTCTGAACCAGATGAGTGTGACTTTATTGTGGATATGAGCATAAGTGTATCTATTTGTTCTTAATCAAAATGTTAGTGTGATAACAAAGAAAAATGCAAATTCATATTTCTAAAACTACTGAGTGAGTTCTTCATCAAGATGCTATCTTTAAATACCCTGTATCTCAGTATGAAGGAACGTCAAATCTAGCTGAATTGCAATGTTATTACAAATTACAAGAGGAATCAGAAAAATCATATGTACTGACAGTGATGAATAGACAGAACCCACCATCTCAGAAAATTAAGCAATGTGCAATCATCTGCTCTGAATAAAACCCACAACTTCTCTTAAAACAAGAGGGTTGCATTTTTTCCTAAATTTTTCCTAAAATAAGTGTTTGAAAAGTGGATGTGGACAAGAAAAAGTGGCAATTTTGGGATCTGTATTAACTGATACGAATGGGAGAAAAATGATACAGGGTTAGCCTAAGGTATCTAACGCATTCAAATAAATTGTGAAGTTGGATTTCAAATACGTGGCAAAATGCATATGGTCTCAGGTAGAAAAAAAGTTAAATTAAATACATGGGCTGAATATCCTTTCTTATACACAGTACAAAATGAGTAGTAATTTCATTGCAGATAGTGGAACTGTATCAAGGAAAAAACAGTACAAGTGGGATCAGAATCCTGCCTATAGCACCTAAAAGCAKAAACCAGCCTATAAACTTGTTTAACATATGACAGGGCTGGAGGCAATTTGGAGTCTGCCAGCGCTGCTCCCCCTGGAATATGCAAAATAGCTAGATGTTACTGCTCAAAGAACATTTTCCACAGTTTAACATATGGTTTAAACTTTCCAAAGAGAATATGCAGCATAGCATATTGCTTTTTTTTTTCTATGTTTGTTTTAACTTCATTATTTAGCATGTGTTCATTGATACAAACACATCTCTGTTAACATAACCACTTAAATCCTAACTTTTTSTTTGTGGTCAGTGGGTTACCTGTTTATGTTGGTGGCAACAGGATTGGGTTGTGTAGTGCTTTAAATGAGCAACATGGTTAGAACTAGCAAAGGCATTATCAAGGATAAGAATATGTTTGATTCTGGATGTTTCTTTTTCCTCAAAAAATCATAGTTAATCCCTTGCAGGGAAAATATTTTGAGTGTATTTTTGTCAATGTTGTGAATATGAAACCCTGTCCTCTCTTCTTTGGTCTAGTCTAAATAGCAGCCTGACTATTTTATAAGAAGTTACTTGAACATTTTTAGATTGCAATTTATTTCAGTTGATTTTATTTTATCTGTATTTCTTATATAATTTCTCTCAATTAGACTATTAAAAATTTTGTGTATATAAACTCATTCTAAAAGTGTTTAAATTAGGGATTTTTCAGATAAACTTGGGGAAAAAACCCTCTCATAACTTTATCATTTGGAATAAATTATTTTTAAATATCATGATTTTAGAAAAAAAATATTTGTTGCCCATGCAGGATCACAGTCATATTTGAAGGAGCAGAATAATACTCTGAAACTGAATCCTTGCAGATGACAATCTTCATGGCTACTTTAACAGATAAGGTGAAAGGTATTGTCTGAATTGAAAGCATCCTTCATGCTAGCTCACATAGTTAAAACTGTCTATATTTTGAACTGTCAACATTAGAGAAAGAAGTGAAATGTAAAGGTCTCTTGTCATGTTGCTGAAAGTGCTGTTTATTAAAAAAGAAACCAAAGAATTTCTGTAAATTAGAATGATTAAAATATGTATTTCCAYATATTTTCATTTTCTTCCAAATTATGTCAAAATATCATTTCCTGGGATGGCATCTCCACTGCCAAAAAATCTTATCTACATCCTTTTAATCACACTTCTSAAAGATTGTCCTAATAGTTCACCATGAACTCCTTGTGCAGTTGATGACTGAGAGTGTTCTGAGTGACAGATGGTATTCACCATGCATTTTCTGATTTTTTTTTTTTTTTAATATATGAGAACTACAGAAAATAAATTCTAATGGGAAAAGTCTAGAAAAAGAAAATCCTGTCTGTTTTGCATCTGCATTGAAATCAGCTTAAGGGCCAACACTGTACTCATATTAAATGAATGGGAGACGTGAGCAAGCAAAACTTGGACCTAAAAACACTTCTGTTGACAATACAATTGAATATTCTTCTAAAATTACTTTATTTTAAATCACTAGAATTTCCATTTCTGAATGTCTTATTCACTGACTAATTCCCCCAGTTATTACAGACTGCATTGGGAGGGAAAAAATGTGTTTCTCAACTATCCTTGGAGTCAGTCACTCAAGGCATCATCTAAAKTTTTTTGGCTGTCTTCCTCTGCTAAGAATGTTTCATCAGCCTAATGAAACTCTCCCCTTACAMATCTCTCTAAAGGACAGAATTTTTAACCAGTAGCTTCTACATAGTTGTGAAATCCCCTTTTTTCAAGGAAATCAGAATTACTACGAAAGCCTGAGCCTACACAAATTCCCTTAGATAATGTTCCCATGCTCTAAAGCCAGGAAACAGGAAATTCTATTAAAAAGGTATTTAAAAAAATAAAGGATCAATATTAGCTGTGCTCTAGCTAAAGAATAAAACCAGAAGAAATCTTGTCACTAAACCCAGCTTTGCTCTTTTTAAGCTGTGGGAAATTAGTGTTTAGCAATGACACAATCTATACTGCATGACAATCTGTTGTCCCTGTGTGGTGTAAATGTTAGACTTCCAAGAAGATGCCTGCAGAAA
>NW_026623384.1:1235465-1260753 GCF_030028575.1 Malurus melanocephalus | reverse complement strand
CTTGTAATGTTTATATCAGTAATTCCTAATTTCAGAATTGAGACTTGTTATCTGTGTCTCAGAGAACTGCTTCTGTTTGCTAACATAATTTCTAGAACTGCATAGTATTCTTCCCTGGTTGTTTGGTTTATTTTGTTTTGTTTTGCAAGAAAAGAGCATACCATAGGCAAAATAAATGATTTAAACAAAGCAATAATCATAAACTAAAGGGAAAACCCCAAACTTCACTTTCCACTCTAACATGAGCACCATCAGTGCTGTATCTCAATTACTGTCTAGAGAAAGCAGTCAAAACTGCCTGCAGGTCTTCAAGCTCACTTGTGAGCGTAACTCAATTTGTGSTGTTTCCAGATTGGTGAACTGCACCTTGAGACACTGTTTGATATTGTGCATTCTGGGATTTTCTAGTCATACAGATGGTTGTGGTCATCATAATGAAAGCTACTGAGAAATATCTTTTGAATGTTTTTATCACTTCTGCCAGGGGAGAAATTACAGCYGTGGCAAAGGATGATAAACCTGAAAGACGGAGGAAGACCTGTCTTTTCTCATAGAAATGTATTTTTAAAAGAGCATGTAAAATTAGGATGGAACAACAAAAAATGTTTCTAAGTTCAGTGGAGAAGAGCAAGACATATATTCACTGCAATTAAGGAAAAAAAAGTTTGACACAGCCATTCAGATTTGTTACAATATTATTTTAAACTAAAACAGCAGTGATTTTTGTCCAAAAAGTTCCTGTAAYTTTAGGGAATCATTCTAAGAATATTAATCTGCATTTTGATAACTTTTGTAAGTACTACAGTAAGTTTCTTGAGTGCAAACATGTACATAATATTCCAGTAATAAAAATACTGTATTCCAAGATATAATTAAGGAAAGTTTTAAGTACTAAAAGCTGCTTGCAGTTTACTGACATATAATAATGACAGATATTCCAATAAGAATAGGCCAATAGAAATAAAACCATAATAGTTTAGTAGTTTATGAAAAAAAAAAAGCAAATTTTTTAAAGGCCTTTCTCAAACGATTTTCCATCTATATAAGCTATTCTTAGTACCTTTTGGACAGATGTTGTAAAAATTGTTTAATCTTCTAAAACAAAACTGTAGTTCACTATTATCTGTGGATAATATCTTTTATGCCTACAATAAATTCTTTACTTTTTGCATACATTTCAGCTTTTAATTTCAAAAGCTTTTATTGCAATTACAGGTCTCAGAAAAGAATGAAATTAAAAGGAGAAATCCTGGACTGAGAAGAAATATAAATATATWWAAAAAAACAAAAACAAAAAAACCCAAACAAACATAGATTTTTTTTWAAATTTCATATTTTTCAATTATATTTTGAAAAAGAAAATTCAGGGATARCAACTATGTTTTCCTGTCTTTTCATACCTTCATAAAAAACACATAAATCTGATGCAAAAGGAAGAGCAATAAAACCAAATGAAAGTTATCAAGTGTTACCATACTGCATTGCACTGAAATGTCATAAACTCTTTTATAAAGACAAATTTCCCCTCAAGTGCAGTAATACAGTCAGAGTGGAAAACAAAACGATCTTTGGTTTATATACTTCTTACCCTCAGAGGAAAAATACCAAAAGGAGTTCTGATGTTGTTCATAAAAGATAAAAACCTTCCAGAGGGGAAATTTCCTCTTTAGTGCTGGGGCAAGGTAGAATTGGAAAGCAATACGAGGAGTAATGGACAGAACAAAATGAAATCAGATTTTAGAAAAGAATACTTTGAAGTGAGGTGTTTGTTTTTTGGTTTTGGTTTGTTTTTTTTTTTTCTCCAGTTACAATGTTATCATTTTATTTCCCAAGCCCCGACTTTTCCAGGATCCTCCACTCTCTAGGGCAAGTGAAAATTTTTTGTGCTTTTGTTCCTGTGCTGATTCTGCAAGCTGSTATTGATTAGCTTACTAATGAAAAAGGCCTCAGGTGTAATCTGCAGAGGTTTATTTTGTTCCCTTTATCTCTTGTATAATGGTTATGACCCTGGAGTCATTCCAAATTCTGATACTTCTTTTGAAGATCATATCAATCATGCAATTACAGTGTGTTGCAACCACCTTAGTGAGTCAGCTGGACTGAAACCTGTGATCTTTGAGCACTTGCTGAAAATCAGTGCCATACTGTTTCCACCAACATTTGACATGTATTTTTTTCCCAGCTGTGTTTTCTTGAGCCCTTTCAGTTATTACTCAGAGCAAGAAGCAAGCAACTATTACAAGGCAACTAGTTCAATTATATATTGTACTGAATTATGGTTTTCATACTCAGAAAGTTACCATAGTTTCCACGATGCATGCTAAAATACAAATTTGTTTCAAGATGACCTTAAGATTGCCATACTATTAACAAATATCACAACAATTTTGGTAAGAGGTAAATGAAGCTGGTGACAAGCAACAAAGAGAAATATCTACTGAGAGCAGTGATGCTTTATCAACCTTTTAAGATCAGATTCAGACAAGTAAGATGTTTCATTCTTACGTGACCAATATAGGCTGAGTTATTCAAATAACGATGTGACAAAGGACCAAYTGGAGAAGCATGTCCTTCCAAAGAGGCAAAAAAGGATTAGAGGGTCACTCTAAGGAGTATCAGCTAACACTAGATGCCCTCCCATAGACAACTACATCAAATTGTTTTCCACTGACAGTTTTCCATAGTAATACCTGTTTTAGTAGTGATATTTCTAAAGTAAAAAGTATTATACTTACTGCTCTTATGCTGACCCAAACATTAAAATGCCAAGCATTACAGCCCTCCTGGCAGACATATTATTCCGAGGAAAAAAAAAAAAATAAAGGCATGATTTATTTAATATTAGTTTTGCCGTCTAGGCAATGCCACAGTCATTTTTTGATCTGCAAACACTTCTATAAAGTTTGCTCAATACACTAAATTGACAAAATCACTGTGGATACAAAAGAATTATAATTTCACAACGGTATTAATGAGGGAAGCAAAATGGAAATGGACAGTCATTTGAATAAGCAGTATTTTTTCCTTCTATAATTTATTCTCTTTTCTCATATTTGTTGGTTCATATTTTTCCATGTGAGCTGATGATGGGAGAACTATTTCTCATACAGAAAACGTAAMAAATACCTAAACCACAGATGTGATCTTGTTTAGACATTGAAACATGTATTCTGTTTGAGTAATGCATGAAAGAATGTATCAACATATTAGTACTTGGAGTGTTTGAGTCAATATCTAGGCATCCAGCATCACAAGATGCTTTGGGATAACTAAGATATCTACTAACTTGTAGATATGACAAAGGACATGCTTTCTGGCATGGAGATGGAGATGAGCTGCAATATTCTCTGTCATCTTAAAACCAACAAGGCACCAATATGTGGGCAATTGAATTACATTCCTAATCCTCTGGGTAAAAWTTTATATTTTCTAAAAGTTGGATGTTCAACATAATTTTAGGCACTGTTAATTATCTTGCCCATTCTGCCACTGTCATTCAGAGCAGAGTTTTCCCTTAGATCCTGTGTCTCRTTTTCCAGACCTTGAAGATGCTTTCTAAGATGGCAGTAGTTGCCTGTTTTCAGGCCTAAATGTGAAATTTAGGCCTGAAAATTTTACATGCTCTGTGGCAGCTAGGTATTTGAGTACCTACTCTGGTCACTGGAGTAGTTGGCCAAGCCAAAAGTGAAAAAGCCTGTCAGCTCAGCACCTGAGAACAAGATTGGGCCTGAACACAGGTATTAACTACCATTTGGAATGTCTCAGAATGTCCAAGAACTCAACTATTGATRAACAAATACTACAGAATCCTAAAGAAAGGAAACTTCATTAAATTGATTTATAGTCTCAGACATGTATGAAGTATCTTACTGCTTAAATTGAGTGCTATAGAATATTTTTGAGATTGTGCTTTCTCTTCAAACTATTCTCACCATCCCTTCACAGAATAACAATTTTGCAGGTATAGAGAAGTTAACCTAATTAACTATTTAACATATATTTTGAGATGTAAGAAATATGCAATTTATTATGTTGTTATGGTTTAAATACMTATTATAAAATTAAGCATAATTTACATTTGTAAAGTCTCTTGAATCAAAACTTTCGTTTAGGCAATTTAACTGCCAATGTAATATGCCATCAGGCACTGTTCTGAGGCAAAGATAGGACTGGAATGTTGAAGTAAGTATATAACATACTTGTTACTCAATCTACAGCTATCTAAGAAGAGCTGAAAGAAAATRTTTAAATTATTACATTCAAAAGACTGTGAATATTATTTTTCACTTCTTAATTCGTACTCAGAATCACAGAGGATAACACTCAGAATCTAAATATATGACAAAAATGTTGAAAGAGAATTCCACATTCTTYTTATCCAAGCACTGGACAAAATCCATTTTTTGTGTAGTCCAAACTAAAAAAAGTGACTTTTTTCTGATTTTTGAATACTTTTTAAAGTTTAATTTGGTCTATCTTATCTTAATTACCTAAAGTTTCCTTGGACACACATATCACAAAAAAAAAGACAAATTGGGGAAAACCAGAAGAAGTAGGACATACAGAGACTTAAATTTGTGTCCTAAATACAACCAAAAAGCTTGGGTTTTAGAAGAATACTTTGAAAGGCAAAAATGAAAAGAAGGAAGAATGGGGGCATGCTTCTAAATTGGGACCTTTGATTTAAAATCTTTWAGAATACTTTCTGGATAATTTGTTAGACAACCTTCATGGGAAGCTTCCATTATTTGCCATCACATACAGGTTTTTTTAGGAACAAGTGTGAATATAATTTCTTTAGTCACTTTGTGATTCTAGTAGTGACATTGATAAACTATGTCCTTGGCAGACAACAATGATGATCGAGCTGCTTTTTTTTTCTTGACAATTTATCATATTACAACCCTCTCTGGAAGTGACAAGTTATTGTTTTTTGGTTCCCTAAACTTAATAGTGTTTGTTACAAACATTAACTTTTTTTAATAAACAGTTGCTTTATACTATTGATTGCTATTTTTCAACCAACATTTATTATACCTGTAYCACTGTTTTTTCACTGAAGACTTGTATGTTGCTCATTCATTTTACTTTAGTATATAGAAATAGCATATAGAATATGGTGTATAGAATTCACTAAGCTCACAGTCTGCACCCAAGAGAAGGACTCCACTCTTTACATAATTTTCTTCCCAAATGAGACCTCAAACTACCATATTAAATGAATAAAAACTAGACAAGGCATAAAATAAATATGTGTCAAAAATATTCTCAGAATCAAGGCAGCATTCTTGCAGACAATTTTAGAACCTCTGTTTGCTTCTCCTRTATCCAGAAGATTTTAATATATACGGTGATTAAATAGATAATAATTTTGGATGAAATGTGAAGGAAGATAGAATAGCTATTAATAAGTAAATCACAGATTTAGTATCTTTGACAATAAGTACAATAATCATGGGTCTTACATAAAAGTTCATATTTTTTACTTGGCTAAAGCACAACATAAACATTTTTAAGCTTAACTCAATAAATATTAATTTTATGGAACTGTTTTATTTCTTATTCTTTTTCAGCGAAAATTTTAAGTTAATTATTATAGAAGGTGGGGTATATTTAACATTAAAACTTTACAGTGGCAAGTAAAATTCATTTAAATAATGTATCGCAAAATACTTCCTCTTTCAGCTGAAGTGATTTCTCTTTAACTGCAAAGAAAATGTGGCTTTACACAACTTTTACCTTGACAAATGGCCTTAACCACTTGTCTGTTCAGTCAACCATCATTCAAGTTAGACTTATAACTTATTGCAGCACAAATAGTGTTTGAGAAATGCTGTATTCACATTTGTTGTCTCATGGTCATGAGTGTTTCATAAACAACTTGTTCCAAACCTAAGGAGCTTTCTGAATAATTTATATTTCTCTTTTCCCTAAAGAAATTTCTATAACAATAAACGTATTGTCTCCTTTAGTGTTTCCAGATCATCTCCGTTTGCTGGGGGGGACTTTATGGGCAAGTGCTTCATGACAGCTCTTAAGCTACTAGGAAAAGAAAATATTCTTTCTCTTTTTATTCCTGCTTACAACCTCTCTCTCTCCAACTGAAAGCAAAATAAAAATGAAAGCATGCAARAAAAACAAACAAGCAAAGGARCCCAGATGTCTCAATATTTCTTGRGTGATTTGCARCGATCTTTTACCTAAAGAAATTTATGGACTCTGTGATGGTTTAGCACAGTTTCTTGAGACCATAAAAATGTAGGGRATTTTTCTATTTCCAGACTTGCAACCATTTTTTGCTGTAAGAAATAGTTATATGGAATTATAGTGTAGATCTTCAATGCCCAGGGCTAGAAGCTCTTGAAAAATTCTTATTCTCWTGCATTGTCTCATTCAAATCAGTTTTATATATTTTGGGGTAAAATTCTCCTCTAGTTTAGGTCCCTAAAAAGTGGCTTTTCTACAATTAATTTTCCCCTTAAGGTCCTCATGTAAATGCAGCAACATCAAATAGAGATGCAAGTACCTGAAGAAGTATCAATTTCTCTCTACATGACTAATGATTTCTTGTGCATAGGGAAGTTTATAGGACTTGGCCCTTATTAGATTATACACTGTGCTGGAATAGAAATTGTTATAAGCTTTAACTGTTTAACCTTAATGCCTTTAATAATTTATCAATTTATTGCTTATTTCAATTTTATATGCTTATTTCTCTGTCTCACTTAGATTTGATGAGTAATTGGTGTTCTGACTACTCTTGTAACCTTTACTGGGTTTACCATACAGTTATTCAGAAAAGTCTATTGGTCTGATGGTAATTTGACATGAGGCGTTTTGGGGCTGAACTCTGTTTGCTAATTGAAAAATGAAGTTGACTGAAAATATTATATCAAAATACTTATGGGCTTATTTGATTTTTTTTTCGATTTTTTTTTTCTTTTTTTTGAGGAATGCTGAACTTTGTTTTCTTTTGACAATGGATTCGATAACTGGTTTGTTAAGATAATGGGCATGATAATCTCATAGGTAAAACTGTGCATCAGGGTAATTTTGAAGCAACAAAGTTAGGGGAAAAAGCAAAAAGATAGGGAAAGAATCAGCTCACAAATTGCCTGACATGCATAGTGATTGTGCATAGTACCCACAAAAATTTTGCTTGCTTATAAATTTAATGCTTTCATTGTTTGTCACATGGTTTAAAACTTAGCATTCAAAAACTTCAGCTGTACCAATGTGTATTTCTCTACATTGAGATAAATAGAAAGGATGAGGCAGTCAGGAATTTAAGGCTAAGAACCAGCACCTTTTTTACAGTGTGTTGCACAGTGGCTCATAAGACAATTGGGGYTTGACTTTGATGGAAAAGCTATGTCATGGCAGCAAAAATCTGAAGGCCTGTTAGGAAAGATTTATTACAATTTTATGGAATTATACAAATACTTAAATAAATCAGAGTTAGTAGTTGTGCAAGATAGGGTGTTTTGAGAGTTCAAGATAGAGGTCAAAGATTGATTTTTTCTTTACAAACCTTTTAAGAGACTTATAAACTTGAAAGGCCTTGCTGGGAAACTCCTCAACCACTGAATGCAGAAAGTTAACACATACAGAACTGAAAACAAAAAAAGAAAAAGTGAATCAGGGGTTAATATGGAGCTATCTAAGTTTAGAATGGAAGCTAAGTAGTCTAAAACCAGCAGAGTAAACTCTGAGCAGTCCCAGTTAATGGAGAAAAAAATAAGACAAGAATAACTCTTGGAGAAAATACAGTGTTTCTGTTGATAGTAGAGCCTGGAGTAGTTGAGCTGGGAATGTAAAGGCAGTGCAATTGTCTTACCTTCCTGCATTTCATAGATTATGCAGCAATAAGAAACCAGTCATACACTATGCCATTTTGAAAAACCCAACCCAAAACGGTCAACCAAACCCACAGGGTTTTCATTCTAGCATAAATTCCCTGTTTTTTGTGGACTTGTTTTGTATTCTGCATACTATTCTTATAATTCAGTCCTGAGGTGTTTGAATGATAGAACTGTGGAAAATGAAGAGTAAAAGGCATGGCGTGGTTGATTTTAACATCCTTCTCAAAGTAAAAATAGAGTCCTAGTTAGTTCACTTTTGCAAATGAACTGTTTAAATATCCAAGAATGATCAACCTATCTAAATCCAATGTTATTATTCCTCTCACTGTGATTTTTTTTCCCCAAAATGTAATAAGAATTCCTTTTGTTGCAGCCTGTTGCTTCTGCAAGCTGCAYCCTGAATTAAGTCAGCTTCTATTCTCTCTGTAATACTTTTGTTAGGTAAGGGAGGGCTACAATTACAGTTTTCAAGCTTTCCCTCCTTAAAGTTAAACAAACCAAATTCTTTCATCCTTTCCTTGTATATCATATGGTCTGGAGCCCTCACTGCATAATGGTTTTCTTTCAGGCTTTCTCAGGTTTGTCAACTTCTACATCRCATGGGGAAGATGAAACCTGGGTTACAAATGCAGCTTCACTGGGGCTGAGTAGAGGTTACTTACCAGCTCACTCAACCTGTTTGCAGTAAATTTTAGATTGTCRTTCACTGGACCCTCAGTTCCTTTCTGCAAAAGTTTGTTCCCAACTTGCACTGATGTTAGGGGATGCTCTGTGTGAGCAGCAAGATTTCACATCTGTCTTTGCTGAAATTCATGAGGATTCTGTTAATCCAATCCTCCTCCTTTTTGGGGTACCTCTGAATGGCAGTCCTGATATCCAGCAMAACAAGCCATTCCCCCTATTTGGTGCTGTTCACAGATGTGAGGATGATGTGTTTTGTCCCATATTCCAAATTGTTGATAAGACACTAAACAGCGCCAGTTCCAGTACAGACCCAAGCCTGACACTGATGGCTTATTACCAGTTGGACTTTAAAACCTTGATCTCTTCCCTCTGAACATGGGAACAAAGAGTAGTTCTGTGAGTTTGCCATTCACCTTGTAATCCACCCATGCAATCCATATTTCTTCAACACTTCTWGGTTAAAGTGCCAAAGCCTTAGTAAAGTCAAGGGAAATGATATATTCTMCTCACTTTAGGCAGTCATTTTATCACAGAAAGAAATAAGGTTTATCTAGAAGGATTTACCATTCTTCACTATTCCTCACTTTTCCTTTGTGTCCTCTCTAAGAGTTTACCTCATAATTTTCCCTGTGACTGGCATAAATCTGAATTGTCGGTTAGATCAGATGGTTTAAAATGTGAAAAGAAATTTCTTATAAGTTTGCTGACTGTACTCCTGGCATAGGTGGAATTATCAGTCAGTATAAGATGGACACCATGGAAAACTAGGCTACTTCAAGCAATAATTTTATACTGGCCTAAATGGTGACACAATGTAATCATTCTCCTAACATGAGAGAAAACGTCAGTCTCCATAACCAGCTGCCTCAAGTAAGCTCTCCTCAAAGCAACCTGAGGAACATCTTTGACACTACCATTAGGAAAAAAAAGAGAGAATCATAAGTCAACAAGGCACTCCATCTGAAGAATCTTGTATTGCATTTGACTTTTCCACAGGCCTTAACACTGACATCAAGAGAAAAACTGGCAGCATGCACTCAGCTTGGTTGCACGACAGATATTCATATACAATTCCACTTTTTCTTTACCCTTTTTTTTTTAACATCTTACTCCTCTCTGTACCATAGGAACCTGACCTGTCCTTCTTTGAAGACAAGAACAAGGATCAGTATGTAAAAGTATGCCTGAATAGCTGCAGAAAAGGGAAGAACATCTTCTTTGTTTCTTTAATTGTGATAATCTCCCAAAAGGGACAGAAACACAACTGGAAACTGTGTTTCAGATGCTTACTATTAATAAATGTGAGCTGGTATTATGATTTTTGTTCTATTTGAAAGTGTGTCTTTATGTTTTTTATGAAGGTGATGTAAGTTTTTTACAATAACAGCTTGCAAAATGATTTTTTAAAGTCTATTGGTAAAAAAAGCACTGACACTCAATTTACCTGCATGCCTCAGAAATCAAACAGCTGCATAGCTTGATGCARTTCATATCTCTTCAGGTTACCTGTTCTTTAAGAAGTTCTCTCAACATGCCATGCATTTAAAGATCCCTATTCATGCAGTACTTTGTATTTTGGAAGTGATCATTATGGTGGGTGGTTATAAAGTTCTAAGGAATGCAAAAGGCAACCTGCTTGTGAAAAAGATAGAAATGTAGGTCAGGACATTTCTTAGAATTCAGTCTTTTTTTCTGTACAACTATTAGACAACTTAAAAATAGTCTGTCAATCAGATATGGCTCTTTCTCTTAGGCTGCTATTTTTTTTTTTACATATCTCATTTTCGAATGTAAATGACTCTTCTTATAACATTAGTTTGGACTCCATACTTATGACAATCCACATTCATAAAAAGAATGCTAATATTTTAGTTCCAGAATAATTTTCAGCTTCTTTTGGGGTCCATCATAAATTCTTCAGGCAGAAACCCGTTACTTGAGCTGTAGTGTTAAGTGTTAATTTGTTATCTGGTTGCAGATACAACACTTGTATTTAATTTTCATTACTACTAGAATAGCCAAAACGGAAAAAGATAAACTTTTGATAGTCAACTTTTTTTTTTATTTCCTGTCAAAGGAGAATTTTATAAAAGGAGTTACACAGTCTTAATTAGAAGAAATATACAAAAATGTTTCAAACTAAAGCCATATTTGAGCCGCCAAGAAAAGATCATTTAGTCCAAACTCCAAACCTTTGCTTTTAAACAAAGTGGTATGAAAAAACCCCAATTTTTTGAAAGGTACATTAAACACTGCTCTATGATTGCAAGAGTCAAAGGTTTTGTGTATTTGAGCCGCCAAGAAAAGATCATTTAGTCCAAACTCCAAACCTTTGCTTTTAAACAAAGTGGTATGAAAAAAACCCAATTTTTTGAAAGGTACATTAAACACTGCTCTATGATTGCAAGAGTCAAAGGTTTTGTGTCCGGAGACAASTTTTTGCTAACCCACTGTCAATCTACTTAAGCAGATCCTGTCTGAAATATATTTCTAAAAATACCCCAAAACCTAAATTYAATATGGACAAAGTCAAAAGAAATCTGCCTGCTAAACTCTCCAAAATTCTGTTTGCATTAAACATTCTTAAAACTGTCACAAAGGACAGAAATGTTATTTATTACTCTAGAGACCGAGGATCATATTTAACTGACCATCYAGGAGGCTCACTGGGAAAGAGGCTCAGTTGGAAAAATGCAGCTTTGCATAAAAGGGCCTGAGATTCTGGTGTTGAACATGTATTGGTAGAATAGCCTTGCATCAAAGGTCAGTGACATATCAGACTATTAGTGAGAGTGCAGCCATCAAGTCCAAGGTAATGATTCTTCCACTCTGTTTGGGCAACTATGAAGCCTATCTGGACTGATCTGTCCATCTTGGGATCTCTGTGGAAGAAAGACTTCAGAAGGGGAATGTAGATGTGAGGAGAGGGTAAGAAAATTCAATTTGTTCATCTTTGAACCAATAAGGCTTTTTGTCTGCATCTGATTAGAGGATACAAAACATGGAGCCAACTTCCCTTGAATTGCACAATGAAGGTGACGGAAACAAGCTGGAAGTTGGAAAGGTCTGAGTAAATATTAAGAAGATATAAAAGTTGGTTGAACACTGGAAAAAGTTACCCAGAGAGGTTGTGGAATGTCCACTCTTGGGGGGCATTCAAAAGTTGATTTCAATAGTTTTTGAGCAATTTGATATAATTGGACCATAGGCCTTCATGTCAGAAGAAGGGATGACTGTGTGTGCTCTGGAAATTCCTTTCAATGTGTATGTTTCTGTGATTTGATTGTTAATTTGATGGGCGAGTACAGCAGCCACTTTTGATACAATCATAGAATTGTAGAGCAGCCTGGGTTAGGAAGGACTTCAAGAGCTCAACCTTTCATGTGAAATGGAATCTAGATGCGATTGCCTAGCCCTCTGTACAATCACATGCTGAAACTCTCCACCAATGAGAATGCTACATTGTCCCTGAGGAGGTRGTTTAGGTGATTGATTGTTTTTCATAAAAAAATTCCTTTCCCGTATCAAAATGAAAGCTCTCCCAGCACAGCTGGTAGCTGCTGTCCCTTCTCTCGGTGTCTTCTCGTGAAGAATGTTCAATCCCTTTGTAGCTGCCTTTAAGCACTGGAAGCACTGTGATGAAATCCACCCCTGAGCCTTCTCTCCTCCAGGGAGAAGAGACCCAGATCTCTACMCTCATATGGTCCTGTTATTCAAACACCATAGCAGTATTTTCATATGCCTACCCAAAATGATGTGGTATTTGGAATCACAAATGGAAAAATGTTCCACTTGAGAAGGTCTGAAGTATATCACTGATGCTTAGCTTCTAAGTACCTTCTTGATTCACGGAGGTATTACACATCCTAAAAGAGATACCTGCTCTGACAAAACCAGAGAAAAGGTTATTTACATCCTTGTCCCACGAGTCATCATTCTCGGTGTTCAATGAACTCAGCTCTTGCTTTTCAGTAAAGGCAGTGTCTAAAGAATGTTACCAAAGGAGATGGTCTGGATAAACTTTGTGGTCTATGTCCAAAGGAATAAAACATCCTTCAGTACCCACAACCAACCTCTGATTTCAGTGGTTCATTTTGGTTCATGGTATCTGYATGACATATCTTGACCTCTACAACTCATGAGAAAATATCCTGAATATTTTCTCTTCCAGTATACAGTGAAATCAGTTTACATCTTCTACTGTCTTTGGTATGCCTTAGAGAGAACCCTGGGAAGCCATGCTTAGAAAAATCCAAACAATTGCTCAACTACTATATGAAGTTTGATTTCTTTGTGTTACTGTGACAGTGAAGGAAATTAATTTTTAAAAGACATTTGTGAAAAAGAATACATATATTGTCAATTTAAACATGAAATAGTATTGTCAATTTATACATACAAATATATTGTCAATTTAAACATGAAATAGTATTGGGTCATTGTCAGTGATAGGGACAAGAGAAAGATTTTACATAGCATTGGGTATTAAAGAAAAGTATACCAATAAAAGGGGAAAAAGAAAAATGATAACTTTCCCCACTGCTTGAAAGAATATTTTATAAATACTGGCCCAACACCTAGAGGGAAGAGAAATCTATTCAGTTAATATTCAAATTAAGTTTGTTACTGGACAAAAGAATTATTTTTAAGTTTGCATCAGAAAGAAAACCACAAGATTGAAAGTTAAGCCATGTAAAACAAAAGTCTATTTATTCTGCAATTTCATCAATTTAGCACAAATATAATAGTTACCCTGTTTTATTACAACATTCATGATGCATGGAAGTTAGTGTTTTCCTCTATATGTCTTTTTATTTCAGCAAGATTTTCAAAAGTGATTGGCAGTTATAGACCTATAAAATGAAACATCTCAACATCTCAAAAAAGRTCTATTTATTCCTGTGTCTTCATTKCACTTGCTGGATTTTAAGTCATRTTAAAATGCTGTAGCCTGATTKATMGATAMAAACTSAACATCGTTAGTGAAATCTGAARCTCTCTTTGATGCATACAGATTTCAAAATATTAATTCACTGACTAGAATATTAAGAAATTTTAATTATACTGCCATGATATAAACCACACTACCCCTTTGGTTTGCTTCTGGTCTGAAATATAACATCCTTTTACATTGGGACTTTTTGTGATTTTGTCATCTATTACATGGGTTTGTTGCTCCATCTGCGACAAAACTTTTAAATTTTTCCAGTGAGTAAATATTTCCATTCTTAAAAAGAGGGGCTTTATGTCTAATTTATCYGTCTTTATCTTCCAGAAGTTGGATTACATCAAATCTTTATCTGTCTCAGAGCTGAACTCGCAGCCCATCTCTGCTTCCAACAGGGGTTTAAAAATTGTAATCACTTTATTTGCAACTTCTTTCTGCAAACTTGCAATTCTCTTGGGATCTCTCATCCTGAATGGTGGAYACCAACCTTGTTGATCTAAACTCAGTATACAAGTAGGCCAAGATTTGTGTTTGTTCTATCAGCCACTGGAACTCAGTCAAAATTAATCTTTTAATCATTATTGCAGGGATCAATCTGGCCTTTCCAAAATATCTGATTCTACATAGATGGAGATCTCACACTGAAATTGTGTCTTAATTCTTTGTCATTTATATTTCGTCATTGTAAAATATTATTGTTATGTCTTTGTCTACTATATAATCCAGGCATTTCCATACAAGTGACTTTTTATGTTCTGTTGACTTTGTCATTGATGATTTGCTATTTTATTACAAATAGCCAATGACACAGAGTACACAAAAAATTAATTATGACATGACACCAGTAAATGTTTTAAATATTTTAATAATGATATCCTATTTGGAGTGACCTTCTGAGAATTGTCTGATGCCTGTTTTTTAATCCATTTAATTTATATTACATGAAGTTTTATYAGTCAAATTTATTCATTAAATTCATGCTTTTTATCAAGTTAAATGTCTTGCAAAAAAAAGGTAGGTGTACTACAAGAGAGATATTATCTAAATTAACTTTTAATATCMAAGCAAACAGAAGCTGTTTGATAAACTCACATTGATTAGGTGATGTTTGCCTCACTTAATTCTTTACTTAGTCCAATTTCACTCATTCAATTATTTAATATTAATAATTTATAGGCAGCACCTTTCAACTCAGCACCTCTCTTATTACTTATACATAAATTTTAATGGTGGAGAAAAAAAACAACTAAAAAAAGAGAAACATCACTGGAAACTTGGAATGTAGTAATGGGATCTAGGAGTCTCAGGTGTTATTCCTTCTATG
Source organism: Malurus melanocephalus (assembly GCF_030028575.1). NCBI lineage: Eukaryota > Metazoa > Chordata > Aves > Passeriformes > Maluridae > Malurus > Malurus melanocephalus. The sequence continues at coordinate 1,245,935 of NW_026623384.1, read as the reverse complement.
GCTGATGATGTGACTGAGAGATCAAACACACTTTCTTATTCATATATAATTTATAATACATACTAAAAAGAATAGGTCTTTTGAGCTTGAAAATTTAATTTTCTTCAGTGATGTTTTTATTTAATATAGGAGCAATTTTTCTGTATTCAGACAATGTTTAGATTGTAACTTGCAGCTGTTATGGTATTCATACCTACTATGAATAAGCTATTAGTATTCAGAGTATTTTCAGAAGAACTGGTGTTCACTGTTAATTAATTGTATACCATGCCAAATGACCATAAACCAACACAGGAGTATAGGAAAATAAAAAATGTTTACACTCTGTGAAAAATGGGCTATCACAGGAATAGAAAGGAAYCAGAATAAAGATATTATTGTCCATAAACAATATTCATTACAAGTTGACTTTTTTGTGAAGAAACCTATGAGCTTTCGCCAAGTCTGATAGAGAATCAAAAACTGTCATAAACTTGAATAAAGAAAACATTTTTAAAATTAAGACATTTTATAGTTAAATGAATGTTTAAATTTAAAATTATTTTTTTCTAAATTTAAACACTTTCATTTGTTACTAAATATAAAAAAATATATATATTCAAATAAATTATTAATGATGAAACAATTTCTAAGTGACAAAATTAAATAGGTGGAACTAAGGAGAAAAGTAAGCTTAGTTTTTTCCAAGGTAAAAACATTCCAGCATTCTGTGAAACAATAAAAAAAAAAATAAAAAAAGGAAATAAAAAAAAAAAAAAATGAAACAATAAAAAAAAAAATAACCGACCAGAAAAAAAAAAAGGATTTGTGTTTGCTATATCTACATTTTTCATGAGAAAAGTACCTTGACACACCAAGAAAGAAAATGTACCTTAGAAAATCTTTGTCAGACGCCCAATTATTTCAAAGTAAGCTTTTGGAACACTGGTAAGGATCTTCAATGAAATGGAAACAAACTGCTTCGAATGGTTAATTAAAAAAATAAAAGGTACATGATGCATGGAAAACGACACGATTGCTTTTATCATCAGAGGTTGAAAAAGAGAYTGGCAGAGAAAAGTAAATGAGTATCAAGTATATGATAAACATTAGTTTGAGATGTATGTAAAGAAAAACAAAAACAGATTCAATAGATCTTTTTTTGAAAAAAACTATACACCTTTAATAATAGATTTAAATGATGTGTAAGTCTTGATTAAAATCAAGATTTAAATGATAGTATAASTCTTGAAATATCCTACAAAAAGCCTAAAGCTTTTCAAAAGAAATTAGGGAAAATAGTAACAAAGAAGGAAAAGTCATCACCTCTAAATATTAAAATCTGTCATGATGACCCAGATGAACTAATATTGCCTAAAATTGTTTAACTAGGTATGATTAGGAATGCAAGCATTTCAAGTATCTATCAAGCTTTTTGAAAAAAAAAACCAAAAAACCCAAAAACCAATAAACATTATAAATGGCTGAACACTGAAAAGATTTAATTATCTAATTATTTAAATAGGCATGTGAAATATCATCTTTTGAATATCTTTTAATTTAGTATAATGTTATTATTGGATATAGATATGAAAGCATAGCAAAGTATTAATTATGTTTTGTGTTGTTTTAGAAATTTCTGTGATTGGATTTTTTTAAATCATGTTTTCTCAATTGTTCTATGATTCAAAACAAGCTTAACATTTTAAAAATTGAAATTGTACTGTTTTCCTGATTGATCACAGCTATAAAACTGTAAAGATTTTGTTTGGTAGAGGTAACATATACACCTTTCACTTTCTTTCTTAGGSATTTCATAAATTGTATGTATTAGGGTTGTGAAGCCCACAAAGTAACCTCCCAAAGTAATCAATCAATCATTCAGTTCTCACATGTGTCTCCTGAATGATGATACAATGAATTCAGTAAAATTCACTTAAACCCATTAGTGAAAATCTGTTAGTGTTAGAAGTTATGACATGTGAATAACAGGCATTACATTAAAAATATTTTTTTTTTATGATTTCAACTGGCCAAATGTTATTTCCCTCTTATCTGCAACAACTTTTCAGTCAAATGTTAGTATTTCCTTTTCCCTGAGTCTTGCTCTTTGCTAAGTGGGAACTGTTGAGTTTTCCTTCGGCCTTTTCCATAAAGAGTTTGCCATGGCATGTGTTAAACTGTCAGATTTTGCATTTATGCCAAGCATGTCCACACTCCTTCAAGCCTGCAGACTTACATGTTTGGCTCTGGTATGAGGAGTCTAGTTAAGGACTGAAAGTGAGGCGTTTGGGAAAGAAAAAAGAAAAAAAAACCAGTAATATCTTGAAGTTCTTTTGTTGCTCTTTAGTAGTATATTTTTTATCCTTATTTTGTTCAAAAGATGTTATGCTATGGCAAAAAAAAAAGAACACTAAAATAAAGTCCCTTGTCCCTATTAGGTTTTAATCCAAAGTAGTGTTGGGATTTGTTGTTGTTTTTGGTTTTCTCCCTTTGTTGGGGACTATTAGCACAAATTTTTGAAGTATATAAAAATTTCGGAAGAGGTTAACATTTCCTTAGAGAACCATTTCCTCAATCTGAAAAACAAATAAAAAAAGGGGACACATACCCTTTGAAATTATGTGAATACCTATCTCATGTATCCTCTAAGAAAAGTTAGGGAGATAGTCTCCTGTCATATGCTAAAATCCAGCACAGTAATTTCAGTTTTAGTCTCACTTCCAATGCAATCATTGTGGAGTTATTAAAAAAAAAAAAAAAAAAAAAAATTCTCCTGTACTGCAGCAAACACACCAGCATTATACCACCAGGATCCAGCCAAAGTCTTTTGTCTGTTATATTCTTCACAGKGAAAAACTTCCTACTTGCCTACTTGCAATTTCTTTTGTGAAAATAAGTTCTGAGATCAAAATATCAGACCTTGAATCTGCCGCAGTTTGATTGAGATTTTCTCTCTCCTTGCTTCCATTTTGCTGCCATGTCCAAAAGTTTGGAACTTTCTTTGACCTGAATAAAAATAACAAGGATCACTGACCTGTAGTTTGCTCTTCTCCCTTTATCAACATTAATGGAAAGCAGGGGAAGGAAAGGGGAAATGCATGCTGTTAGCTATTATCTTTACAAATGACTTGCTAGCCTTTTATTTGTCTTCCAATGCTTCAAACACTCAAAGGATATTTTCAGAATTTCACTAGATGGAGGTTCAATCCTGAGATGACAAGSTGCATCTTCCTTAAGAGATTTTGACATGATATTAAGCCATAGWTACAAGCCAATACTTGAATGTGGAGCCCTGGGGAAATCTTTCCAAAGTGGAACACAACATTTACAGCAGGAGGCAGGTGTCTGCACCACTGAAGCAAACAACAATATGATATATTTAGTATYGAAAATGGAAGTAAACTACTGTCTCTTTACCGCTGGGGACAATGGAAGAGGTTGAATGAGGAAAAAAAACAAAACAAAAACAACCATCCTTTTCAGCTCTGGAGAATTTTAATTTACTGACAGAATGAAATATAGTCTCATCACGGCAGGTGCAGCSAGTGCCAGGTGCTGTTCACAATATTGTCTTTGAATTTATGTGTTTTTGAAACATTGAGAGGATGTGAAGCAGCTGCAATGGCCATGTGGAGAGAAAGCAAAGAGCTTTTAATTAGCAATAAGAGGGCTGTTAATTTCTTTTAGGAACCGACTTTGCTTTGCACTCATATCAGAACCTCAGCAGGAGCCCTGTGCAGCCCTAAACACTCAAAGAAAATCAAGTAAGCCATGTGCTAGAGTAGATTTAAAGCACGAGTGAAATAAGGTTCTGACTGTCAGCTAAAGAAATTCTTGGCAATTTTKATTCTCAAATTGAGAAATGAGATTCACAGAGGGACCGCACAAAGATCTTAAAATTTCAGTGCAATCGCTAACCGAAGTGGTACATAATAAAATACTCAGAGATCACAGTACAAAATGTATCTGCAATGGGATTCCTGCTGAAACCTAATAGTTTTTGAACTGAAGTAAATGCTGGAAACCAAATATTGAGGTAAATCAGAATCAAAGAAATGTTATATGAGACTACATCAGAAATACTAAACCATTGGCACAAATACCAGCTTTGACTTGGATGAAGAATTTAAGGTTTTTAAGTCTGACACCAAGTACTGCCAAGGTCCAGTCTCTCTAGACAACATACAGATGACTTTCCATTAGAGAAAGCCAGAATTTGCATTCATTTTGATTCTGTCAACCTCAGAAAGACAATGAAATATTCTTTTTTCCCATTGTATTGTTTATTTTTATGCTGAGAGTATGAGCGTGTGGCAATCATACCTTTTAATCATTTAAGAGACATCACTGATCTATTCATTCTTAATTTAGGGATTTTCTCAAATGAGTTTGAAAGGTTTGAAATCTAAAGGGATATTCCTCCTTCTACTGAGTTAAATGTTAAAATTGTGCAATGTGTTATTGAATGACAAGGAAAATGAGTAATCGGTGTATAAACAGTGCGATTTAAAACTCATTGAGGTAAGGTGCGGCTTATCCAATAAGTTTAGTAAGTTTGATGGGTTGTAAATCCCATTATTCTCAATGGTTTCTATTTAATACCCAAGGAAATACAGAATCACTTACTGTACATAGGAGATGTCTCTTTATTATTTTCACAGGATCCTATTCTTAAATGAGACTTATTTATATGCTTACCTTTGTGTTGCATTAAAGMTTATTGAGGTGAAGGAAGTTAAACATGTACATGAGTCTTTACAGAACCGGGAATTATATATTAAATTCATGCAAATTAGAAGGGTACAATAGGTCAAGACTACAGTTTTTAATTTAATCTTTCATTATGCAGCATAAATTAGCATACTTAATTTATGGGGACACAAAAAATTAAATGGAGGACAACTGATAATGTATCATATCCCCAAAGACAGCCGTTCAAGATAAAACCAGACTCTAATAAATTACTTTGTCAAGTCAAATGTCCACCTATCTTTACATTCTTATCTAGTATATAGTAGTAATATGCTATTTAGATTTAGTTTCTCTTTGTAATATCAGAAAATCAGCAGTTTCATGTATTCATTTTACAACTCTAACAAAGCTGTATAAGGATAAATGAATCAGGGTTAATTAGCCATTTTCTGTTGTAATGTAAAATATGTAGAATTTATCATTGGTCAAGTTGAACAGAGGGATACAGCATTAACTGCTAAGTATTTTTGTGCTGTTATGAGATGGTATAAAAAAGTATTACATATCTATAAACAGGACAAATGAACAGAGATTCATTCCCACGCTGTAARTGGGGGAAAACTTCATTTATTATGCCTACTGTTGTTAATCCTCTGGCTGTTTTGAGCAGTACAATTCCTTTGTAGCCATAACACGCTCTCACCAACAGGCTTGAGCCTCTTGCTTGGAGAAAGATCATAAAAGCACAGCCTTGTGCTAAAGCACTTTATATCTTAGGGCAGGCAGTGGGACTCACTCCAGTGGCTAGGATGAGCTGAGCCTAATAGAGTCTGTGTGTCCCCCCGTGAGTCTCTGCTGCCTGGAGCTGTCAGCGAGGCAATGAAATAAATCTCCTCTTTGCACTTCAGCTGTGGTTTGGTGGTTACCTTTGGTCATTTGTAAGTGTTGATTCACACACCTACCCATGTATGGTAAGACTTCACATGAGAATAAACAGCATGCCATTTCATATTGTTAAATTTTAACAGTATTTGAGAYTAAGATATGCATAAATCTGTGGGATTTGTTTTTACAGAAATCAGTGAGTTCTATATTTATATATTTATCTATTTTTGTGTTGTTTCTTTTTTTCCCAAAATGGGTGAGAACAATCCAGTCGTTTATTTATATCCAAATAGCTACAGAGATGGAAATTTATGCTAAGTGCTTGTGATTATGTACTTGTTTAGAAATCAGAGAAATAATATTCTCAGTGGCAACACACTGATTCAAAACTGATTTTCAGTGTTACAGAGCAATCAGTTCCACTGCTGTCTCATTCCTCCATGTTAAGATCCCCCATTGACTCACTTATTCAGGCTGATCTTGCTAAATGGATCATTGTCAAAGTTTAACATCTGCTCATGTTTGCAACATGTGGTCACATGGTTCTGATTAATCTTTTAGTAAGTGGTGTCTGTATTAGGAAATCACAATATGACTAGTGAAGGAAGTCACACATTTCCTTCTCTAGGTGAAACACCTCCAGTATGAAAGTATAGGTCAACAGTTTTGGTGGGAATAGGAAGTTTGGTATTCAGTTTTGGTACTCAGACATTTTCATGTTCTTCATCTCTCAGCATATCACTCCCTGTCTGATTTATATTTGACAAATTGTTTATGACATAGCATCTCAGAAYATACCCTGATCACTGCTACTCTCATACACAGATATAAATGATAAAAGGAACGCGCTATCAATTTTTTTTTTTTTTTCATATTTCTTGGTGTCCCTTGTGTCACAAGAACTTGCATTTACCAGAAGCTATGAAACAGGACCAAAGTAGATTGCTCAAAAATTTTCAGAATCTAGGCTTTTCTCAAAAGGTGGAGACTGCCAAGGTTAGCATCTTCAACTACATGGAAAGTTTGTTTCTAAGCATACAACTCATTGTTGCACTCATTAAATAGGAGGAATTCTTAGATATGCAGCATGAGGAGTTATTCAATCAAGGTAGGCCCATCAGTAACTTATAATTTTGTATTTTGGTTCATGGAGTGCTTATTTTTAACCSAGAAATAATTTACATCATGCAGCGTTCCTCCCTGCATTCATTCACTGACAGCCAGGMAAGGACAGGCAGCCCAGGTTCACACACTTTGCTGCTCAGCCCACCTGCAAAAGCGCAGTGGTGTTCACCAAATGACTGCTGYAGTTCTGTTTATTCTGCTTCAGAAATGCTGGAAGAGCGCAGTCACCCAGGCTCYACGTGATCGATAGACGGATGACCAAGGGACAAGGTGCAAGTGTGTGACAATTATTGCTTCTACGTCAGCTGTGTGGTCACCCAGTGATTTAATGGCAGCTGTACATAATCTAAATGCAACAACTTGTCCTAGTGAAGAGCTTGTATAAATATTAATGTGATTTCTAAGCCGTAACCCATATACATTTTTTWAAATTAAATGTATATACTCTGTGTGTGCTGATGCTGAAATACATTTATTATATGGTTAGCTGCTGAAATTCTGTTGCAATTCTCTGTGGCTCAGTTAATTYCAGACATTTCAGCTCAAGCTGCAGTAATCTCAGACAGAGGTGAAATTCAGGCCAGAGAATTCTTAGTGAATGGTAAAACATCATGTACTGTTCACTTTGCAATTAACACATCTTCCTTTGAGCTGGAAGAGATAAGTTGGCCATGACTCTGTGGACAGAAATCACTGACCTATTTAATAGTGTGAGATGAACTGGAACCACTTGTTGTTCTTGCTTTGTTTTTCAACCTTGTTCTCTGGGATTTATGCCTATAGAACCATGCACTTTTGTTTAATTCAATGTTCTGGCAGCTTCACGCACTGATTTCTGTGTTTAAACTACATCTTGACAAACTGATGTTAAAGATTTCCATGGAGGCTGGAAGGGGAAAATAAGWAATTAATTCCTTCAGGCTATGTGGGAACCGTGCTGTTCTTTCTTGTYTTTCTTTGCTTAACATATCCTTAGCATGCCTTTGAGTGTGAGCTTGTAAGCATAGTTTTTAACCTGGATCCTAATATGATATATGAATATTTAGAAATAAGTACTTCCTTTATAAAGAAAAGTGAAGACAGTCTGTAACATACTGTGATAGAGGTAATAGTTTATGGTTTGGGAATAATACTGCTAATCATTTGTGCTGAAGCATGCAAAAAATAATACAAACCTTAGATACACATGTAGAAGGCTAAAGAACAAAGGACCTCGACCAAAAGTAAAAAAAAGAATTTTTAATGCTACTATATATTGTTTCCTCTTCATTACACACTCACTTTTATGTATGYTTTTCTCTTTTCTGTAATACTCTGCCTCATTATCTGAATTGGTATTTCCATACCCATGTTATGTTTTAGTATAAAATATATTTTGAGGCCTAAGAAGATGGAGGAGTATGTGAGAAATAACCGTCTTTCTGGCTTCCTTGTTTTTCTTTTCACATGGCTTCCTTGGGGTTTTGCCTATCCCCCAAGACAAGCCTCTAGTCTGAGAAATGTAACAGTAGAAGTATCATCAAGGGATGTGTGCAGCATATCTGATGAATACAAAAATATCTCAGGTAAAAAAAAAAAATAAAACACCAAAGACTTTGATAAGCTTTCCTCAAAGAGCAGTCCTGCAACAGAACAACCCTTTCATGTCCTTGCCTTTATCCTGGTCTTTTAATTCCATCATTACTTTGATAGAGAGGTGGATGGATGGATGGATGGATGGATGGATGGATGGATGGATGGATGGATGGATGGATGGATGGATGGATGGATGGATAGATTCGATCGATAGATTGATAGATAGACAGTTGTTGTCCTAAATTAAACATGTCTCAAAATTAGGAATTAATCCTCTAACCAGCTTTCCAGCTTCCAAAAGAAGCCTTTCTACAGCTGCAGAATGGACCATTGAAGTCATTGGACATTACACTGGTGTGTAGCCAACAAGAGTTGTGGATGCTTTAGGTTTAACATCTTTCAAGCTGCATCCTCAGTTTCTAGAAATTATCTAGGTGCTAAATAATGTTTTCTAAATGGAATATATTCAAATATTGCTCTGGTTTAAAAAGTTCTCTTATGAACTGTGTAAAACTTACATATCTAAGCTCATGCTCCTTGTGAAAGCTAAAACTCTGAGCTGTGTATGAAGGATGTCTCTCCATCAGTGTTGTCATATGCAAAATTGTATTCTAAGTCTGTAAAGGAATAAATTAAAGACATTATTTAATATTTGTTAGCATGTAAAGCCTAGTGATCATTTAAGGATCCAGTAGTCTTAATTCAGGAACTTTCATAAAACATTAGTTTAACGGACTGCTGTAAATTGTTCGAGCTACAAGTGATTATGCAAGAGGCCTTAGACTAGATCTCAGTGGTGAATGCCTAACCTGACACTGGTGTATGTGTGGATCAATTTTTCATCTTTCTCAGAAAAGTCCTCAGATGGTATTGAGCTCCAGATTAGCTCACTTGGACACACACATATGCAGAAAAATTCAGGCCATCCACACTCAAGGGAAAATGTGGTTTACTCTGAAGGATGAGTTCAGGTGAGGCAATGCTGACAGACAGACTGTTTGTACCTTTTGTACGGACCATGCTGCTCCCATCAGTCAAATCAGAAGCACACATCTTCTGTGCAACTTGTATCATATCTAAGTCTTATTCAGGAATTTGGAGCATATTAGACACCTAAGTTTAAATAAATTAGTTTAAATTATTTGTTAATTATCAGTTGAATCACTGCTTATACTTCTTTGACTGCATTGTTTAGAAATCATCCCAGAATATAAGACTTAAATATGGATATTTGTACCTAAATGCCTCATTTTAAATTTCTGGAGGCTGGATCAAAAAAAATGTCTGAAATAGATGTTGAGTATCACCTAAAATGAGATGTCCACAAAATCCATGTAGGCTGACAGATATGACTTATGAATTCCTGAGTACTTTTAACTGAACTGGCTTACACTTTCAGTCTCAAAATGAAATTCAAGTCTCATGAATTGCAAAACTAATATGAATATCTTTAATAAATACTTACATATTTGTCTTTTCTGGCAAAATAAAGAATCAGGCTGAAATTAGAATTAAGATTTAATACTTTCCACAAAGCTGAAAGAGGTTATTCACTTAAGTTTGGAAATTTAATTATGATTCCTTTTTTATTAATTTACAGGGACATTTTTGTATCTGTTATTTGTATGATACATTTTTAAAGCTAATAATTTTCCTAGGAAAATACTTCAAACCATGCAATGCAAAGCATGGTAAGAGTAAAGCCTTGATCTTCCTATGTGATAGAGTAATTTTTTTATGAAGTTCAGAGCCAAGAGTGAGTTTAAAGTAGCAGGTGTAGAACTCTAGAAGTAGGCAGTTCTCCAGCAGCAATGTGTATGGTAATTATTCAAATTGCCCAAAGATATTTTGTTAGTGTAATCTGTTTATATATTCCTTCTTTTTAATATTTACACTGATAAGTGCTTCAGAGATGTGTATAATTATTCTCCATGGAAATAATCAAGATAATTAATATACTTATTTGAAAACATGCAAAAACACATTGAAAAATGCTTCACTAATGCTTCTATCATAGTTTTACATATCAATAATGTATAACAGGCCCAGTTCTGCCTACTTTGAAATCTATGGGAATTTTGCGATTAAATTCAGTAGAAAGAACATCAGGTCCAATATGAATATTTGAGTATTATGTTGAAAGTTAAACTGTAAGTATTCTTTAGAACCAAGATAATACTCTATGGTATTTCTAAAGGGGAAAAGGAATTT
>NW_026623384.1:1230805-1235232 GCF_030028575.1 Malurus melanocephalus | reverse complement strand
ATATAATGCATTCTTCAAGCTGGAGGGAATGTACTTGCTGAACATCCTAGGCTCAACACCTAATCATTTTCTGGGCAAAAAGAGACCTAAAGACAGGTATCTATGAAGTCTCTCTGATGTCTAGACTGACATACAGTATATTATCTTTGAATAATCCATAATCGGGCCCCCTGATAGCCATGTATTTCAACATATTTTCTCTCTCTCTGGGGAAGAGGCACTCATATTCCAAATTCAAGAGCTGGATCCTATGGCTCTTTCTTCATCTCTGTCTTGGGTTGATTTTTGTGCCAATTTTGTTCTGTATTCCTTTTCTGTTGGCATATATGCCCAAAAGATGTTCTGTATCTTTAAATGTAAGCCGGAAGAAGCCGCGTGGGCTGCTGGGAAAGGCAGCGCSRCCGGTTTAAAAAGCCAGCGCTGCCATGATTCCGGGCTTTTTCGCTCAGCTCTCGCTCAGCTTTTTCTCGCTGTGGGAGTCCTTCTGCTTGCCGGAGTGCTGCGCAGTTACATTGTTACAGTTTCGGCTGTTAGATTCGGCAGCTCTCCTCGGACCCCCGTCTGCCTCTCCTGCGATCCCCCTCCAGCCGGGAGAAAAGCCGCGYGGCTCCATCTCGTCCGGGAATTCTGGAAGGGAACCGGGCTGGCAGCAGAAACACACCGAGTCCTCTGACCCGTCACAGGGAAGAAAGGACTGGGGTACAGGTTTTTTTTTGGTTTTCTTTTCTTTTCTGCCACTGTTACGGAAACGGCCACGTGGTTTGTTTTTTTTCTTTTGTTTCTTTTCCCGGGGACGGGAGGCGCCATCTTGTCGGCGCCGCGGGGCAGGGTTTTTGAATATCTAACCGTTACTCTGTATCTGTGGACGAGGGGGGAGGCGCCATCTTGTCAGTGCCGCGTGGCGGGGCTTTTCTTTTGAATATCTGACCGTTACTTTTTATCTGTGTCCTGTGGGCACTGTGTAAATAAATTACTTTTTTTTTTTCTCTTCACTTTTTTTGCCCAGTATCTATTTTTTGTTGGTGGGGGGAAAAAATTATCAAATTTATTTTCATTTCAGAGGAAACGTTTCTCTGGAACGTTTTTCTCTGAAAACATTTTCTCAAAACCGAGACAATCTCTTATGCTTGTTTCTTGCAAATTTTTAGTATGTTTTTCTTACTTTTGTGATTTAGTTTTTGGGTTTATCACAGAGGGCTTTTCAACTATTACAAACTAAGATTGATCATATCTTTCTAAGATGTCTAATGGCTTGATAGATGTCAAATTTAAAAAGTAATTTTTTTCTAAAATTTATTAGGAAAACTGAATAATGGAATAATTGGAACACTGAGGAAGATGACTGGATTTGTTATCGAAACAAAGGAATTGTATGTTTGTCCTTCCTTCCAACACTGTATCTGTTAAAGGAATGCTCAGACCCTGAAAGCACCTTTACAGCTCAAAAAATTCTGCTAACATTTGTGTGTGTCTGCTATGGGAAAAGAACTAACTTCTGTTCTTATTTCAAGGTTTGGGTTTTTGGGTGATGTGGTTTTTCTTTTCATTGTTGTTGTTTGTTTGTTTGTTTTTTTTCTTTCTTTCTTTTGTCTTTGGAACAAGAATACAATTACTGAAGTGTATTACAGTTTACAGGGGATATTGAGTAAGACAAGAAAGTGTTCACTTCTTAAGCAGTGTAATTATGTAGAAGACGGCAGTGCAATGACTGTTCACATGAATAAACCTACTCCAAGTGTGCTGGAGTGTTGAGAAATGCCAGAAATAATAATGTCCTCATTTCCAGCAAAGACACAGCTTTAAAAGCTTGTCTGGTCTTTAGGATCTTTCTTGCTCTCAGGCAAATTTTCACAAAAGCATTTATGCAAACACAAATGCTAGGCAACAATACTTGTTCTTTTCCAAAGTAGTATGGATTTTTCCCTTATGAAGTCAAATACTTCCTGGTATTCTGGTTATAATGAGCATTTATGGATATTTTTTTGCACACATGCATTAAAAATGTCATGACAATCTAGAATTTATTAACTCTTTTTTTTTTTTTTCTTTAATCATAAGTACTCTAAGTTATTATAATCAATGTCTCCTTACTCTGATAGGTTGATAGGAAACCAAGTCTACAGTTTTATATCAAGGATTACATAATGAAAAACTTGTCAGAAAATTCTTTTTCATTCCTTAGATGGACATAAGTTCTTGAAAATTGCAACTTTAACTTCCTGTTTTTGCCCATTTTGAATGTGATTCATAGAATAGTCTGCTTTATTTTCAGGATGAATTTCATGGTCAAAGCAATCACAAAAAAAAAAAAAAAAAAAAAAAAAAAAAAAAAAAAAAAAAAAAAAAAAAAAAAAAAAAAACCAACAAAACTCACCAAGAGTTAAAATGGCATCTCTGTCTTCCTTTAGAAGTTGTTATGGCCCCACTCCTTGAAATCAAATTATGCTGTGATTACTTATGGTACTGTCAGTGTAAAAAGTCCTATTTATTTTCTCTTGGTATCAACTAAGTGTTTGTGGCAAATGACTATTATTTTGTTATACATATTGTTGCCACACTGTTTAAACTAATATAATGTTCAGTGTATTTTAGAGAAATACTTACTACTGATTTCTCATGTAATCAGTTCAAGGATTTGGCTCTTGAATTATTGAATCTCATGAAGCTTCTTTTATATGAAGTAGTCAGCAAGCACATTCAATTCTTACCATTCCTCTTGCAAAAATATAGTTGTGCTGTATATTCTTAGAACAATAAGTGAAAAAAAAAAATACAATCTATTGTGTGTATCTATCTCTGATATCTTGATTTCAGTTTTCCCTGGATCATAATCAGGAAAGACTATTTTGCATCCTCTTTTTGCTTGTTATCTGTATAGCTCCATAGGTTCAATAAGGAAACAAAGAAAAAAGAAAAGAAAATTGTTATGATTACACTATTTATAACTTCAGTGCCATCTATAAATTTCATTTTCTTTGATGTCTAAACCCATTTCATGATAGCTAGTTTTTTACTTACATATACTTTCTTATTCCTATTTTTTTTATCGTTCTTGGTTTTATACCTGCTGTTATTTATTTACTTTGTCCTTAGCTTTTATTTCTCTGTCTTTTATTCTTCTATAACTTTGTGTTTGGTATTGTTGCTATCATTTGTTGCCCCTGTAATTGTTGCCTTGTCCAGAAACATGACAAAATGAACAGGAGCTAATCTAATGAGATGAATGTCAGTTATTAAAAGTTTGGGTGTAAAAATGCACTTGGATGTCTGCATTCCTGCTAGTTCTGTTGCACACAACAGTTACATTGTCTGTTTAATCTAATCAAGGTATTTGTGACAAAGCCTGAGTTTCAATGGTTTCCTGATTTAACGGGATAACATGATTTAACGGGATAACAGTAGTTTTGATCAGATGAATGCCCATTCTTCCATCCATTCAAAACACCTTTGTGACCTTCTAAGTTGAATTAATGTTTTGCTGTTTTCTCTGCTTCTTGAGAAATACTTCTAAGAATTTGCACATATTTAGTTTATTTTCTCCATGAGTTATGATATGTATGCATGTGTTCATGTGGGTGCTCTGTGACATCTCTCTAACTTTGAAGTAGTCATGAAGTGAAYGATACAAAGAAGTTATTTCTATTTTAAAATTCATGATGTTTATAGTCACTGTTTACATATCTTCTTGATGTTAAATACTCCAGGTCCAACTTCTTTGCAATAAAACCCATATGGAATTTCTTTCCAACACAGTTAGTGATGCTGTCTAGTTGCTTTGAGAGGATGCAGTCATGAGTCTTTGAACCATTCTTCAACCTGCAAGTTAATATCAGGTGTGAAGAAAAATTTAACTGTTTGCTGAACTTACCTGCTGTGCAATTTTATTGTAAGAAACATATTTTAAAATGTGAAGCTTTTCTTTCTAGTCTTAGCAGTAGACACTTCACAGTGTTTATGAGTGCAGACTGCTTCTTGTTTCCTTTCACAACATTCTTTCACAACATCTGTGATTACTGAGACAACAGAAGAAAGGGGAGAAAAAAAAAGAAATTAAAAAAATTTTCCTCCTTCCTTTTATTAAGAACAACTTACATCTCAAGACAGCCTATTTTTTTAACTCGTGTATGAAAGGATTCTGAGAGAATGTACTATCAGGATGTGATTTAAACTGCTGACAACAGGATTGATTAAGCTGATTTTTGTTGTATGATTTGTATGATAAGGAATTTTTAGTAAATAGTAGATTTTTACACAGTTGATCTTTAATGGCAAAGTTTTTAACTTTTTTTTTAATAGCATTTCATATGGGAACAGCCTTTGGGGACAAATGATATGAAGAAGAACAGATTTGAAATGAATACACATAGTAAATATAATGTATCTTTATCAAGCAATATGGACACTTAAAATGTTAATTTAAAAAAAAT
>NW_026623384.1:1212956-1230739 GCF_030028575.1 Malurus melanocephalus | reverse complement strand
AAAAAAAAAACAAAAACAAAAGGACTTTTGTAACACAAAGAAATATCTAAAGGGTTGTTTTATGCAAATAAAATGGAAAATAAGTTAAAATCTGGTTACAAAGCCACAAAATTTCGACAGGAAAATATATGGATACATTTTTATTCTTTGTATCCTTAGTGAAAAAAAACGCCAGCTTAATAATGGTAAATTTAAGAATAAATGGATTGGCAAGAGATAAACTGTAAAAAACAAGAGAACATATCAGGATAGGAGTAATGCAGTGTTTTATTTAAATGGGGAATTGTACAATCTAATAGTGCAATATAGGGAATGAAGCCATGAATACTAAGAGATTAAATCCTATCCTGGATTGCAGTGTCTCAAAGGAGCAGAAAGAAATAAATGAATACCATGTAGACAAGAGCTACATTTCTCATGAGGCAGAGATGCATGTCTCGTGATAAAGGATAACATATCACTCAAATATTCCCTTGCACATTTTGGGTTATTTAACAAGTCTTTGGTACTTACAACTGAGAACTACTAAACCATAGGGAAAAGAGGAGAAAGAGTAGGAGGGAGCTGTGCTCACAAGCAGGAGTCTTTCTTAGAGAAGGTGTTTATGTCTCTTCTGAGATCTGTGTGGCACAGAAAATGTGTAGGGCATATCTCACCAGGTTAACATAGGAGTAAAAACAAGTGATGTAATCATAGATGTGAGGTTCCCATTTAATCCTTAGGACATATTTTTACACCTGATAAAAATGTAAAGATCTGCAGATTCTACATAGGCCCAAGACTCTTATGGAAGTGAATCAATAAGAGGCTTTTAAACCAAGAAATTATTTCTAATGAACCTGGCAGAAAGATGTCGAATACAAGCTATATTTCCTCCTTGATTTCAAGTGGCCTGATAGCCAATGCCAAAAATTATTCTGATGCTGAATGCATGCAAGGATTTATGTGTGTGTGAAAAATTATCCTGCTCAGTGAACTGTTTTTTATCAGAGGGCAATGGATGTAATGAGAAATAAATAGTCTTCCCTGATCCAAAATCAGGAAGGGAAAATTTGAAGGAGGAGTTACAAAATCCAAGGGAAGTTTTTCTAATATTTTCCTGTGATGACAAAAAAACCAAAGAAAAAAAAAAAAAAAAAAAAAAAAAAAACCAAAGCAAAACAAAACAAAAACATGAAGTAGGTCAGAGAAATAAAACAAGAATTCTGCAGTAGAAAAGGCATATCAGGAGTTACAGGTTACTGCTACTTTTTAATTTGAATTTAGTCATAATAAGGAGCATTTCTGTAGTCGTTATTTTTTGTGTCAAACATAAGAATGGGAATGAAAAGCTCAATGTATTTTCTTCCAGAGATTTGTGAGAGGCTCAGAGGAAATAGTTCAAAATACAAACAGTTATTTCTGAACTATGATTGAAAAATTTTAAAGGAAGTATAACTYGTGCACACTAGAGATCTGAATTAACTGGTAAAAATACCGAGGCAGAATATAAACATTCTTCTCCATCCAGCAGAAACATTTTCAAAGACATGCTTTTCTTTTAGGGGATAACTGTTACAACATTCATTATGACCACAAATAAAACATTCCAATATAGATTAATTCCCCCTATCCTTGCTGAACACAGAAAAAAGAAATATTAAATGTACATTTTCTTCCTGAGATATTATTTTGAATATAGTCAGAAAAAGGAATATTTTTTTTTTTTTTAAATCAGGAAAGAAATTCTTTTTATGGTGTAAATAAATTTTACATTTTGAGATTTCATTCAGGGTGTGACCATAAGATTGGAGAGTAATATTATATAGATTCACTATATTGGTAACACACATTGAAAAAGTTTCTTCTTCTGGATTAAGGGAGTAATTTCAAAAATAATATAACAATGCATGGATATAGTGGAACAAAAATAAGTTTTAAAAACAAATAAATAAAAATTTTAAAAATAGCCAGCAGTCAGTTTTGTTCGCTATTTTTAAATTGTGACATAGAAATAAAATTAGTAAATCTATCTTTAGATTTTTCTGCTGGAGTGAGCCCACATATGCTCAGGATCCTGCTTTCCTGCTTTCCAAATCTGGGTATCTGCCTTGCTCTTGACCTGGCTCCCACACTGCCCAGGTTCATTCTGGTGGAAGCCAATGCTGGAATGTTTGTATAGACATTTATTGTTCTATTAATAACTAAAAACTTGTGGCTTCCTGTTAATTTCTATGCACAAATTTGCATCCCTCACATGTTAGTGGGAAAATTACTATCATTTACACAGGCAAGGGTAATCCAATAAGTAATTCATCTAGTTGATAAAACAGAGAAGTATAACCAGAGTTCAACACTCTTTTCCATGTAACTGCTGTCTGATCAGGTGTCCTTTCAAGATGAGTATGGCAAAGAATTGACTGGCATAGAGTTGATGGAAGGAAAGTCAGGAGAATTGGGCAACTACTGGAAATATTACACCATTTTAATAAGAATGGTGAATGCTTTCTAAACCCCAATAAGGATAAGAATTCATGGCCATGTAGATTCTCTTCTTCTTCCATCTAAATGGATTTTAGTACCATAGATGGAGGTCTGAGAGAACCATCAATTTTACAGTTTGTTTTACTTGTTGCTATTCTTTCATGAAACATTGTCAAGGAACACTGCACTTTCTCTATTTCACCTTTGCTGCTCCCAAATAAGAAACATTCTGACATTTGGATCTCAACTGACTTAACCTACTATCCTCTTTTTATTTTTACAGTGTTTTATTATTTTATAATGTAATTAGATATTTTAGAATTCACAAGTGCTATTTTTTTTTTTACTCTGTACTTTAGTAAACAATCTAAGGCTGACAAATTCTCATTTTAGCTAATCTTTCACTCCCACTGCATCCAGTCTTACTGCTTCTGCTGATAGTCTTGCAATTCTTTCTAAAGGAAGCATTAAAAATAATGGCAGTAAAATATAGACACAAAACAAGCAAAGACGAAGACKAGCACAGATGATTATATAGCTCAGACGATATTAGAGGATTAACTTATGTTAATATTTAACTATACACAAACATACACACAGTTAAAACACATTTCCCAAGAAGCTATTATGGTGGGTTTTTTTGTTTATATTGAAAAAAAGCTTCAAAACTACTTGTCCTCAGAAATATATATATATATATATATATATATATATATATATATAGGGAGAGTTTATACAGACAAAAATTCAAACCACATCCTTGTTCCCTGTCACTTCATAGAAAGAAGTTTGGACTGTTAAGGAATCAGTATGCTCATTCTTTTAAATCCTATTCTAACAACCATATCTTCACATGCACTGTATGGGAGGTTGGGGGTGAAGTCTTTTACTTCTATGAACCAAAACTAATTGCAGATATATTGAAGTTTCTTAAATTTATGTAATTTATGAATTTAACTTTGACTCTTCAAAGAATACAATGAATCATGTTAGCTACAGTAATGAAGAGATAATATTAGCTTCTTTCTTTTTAAGAAAGCAAGAGGTTCCGTTACATCTGTTCATCTGTCCATCTGCTCTCTTCAAAGGCTTTTGAATACGTTAGTCAAATTTAATCTAATTTGATAAAGAAGTATGAATGAAAGAAAAACTGCACTCTGGTTAAAAGAAGGATCAGGCTAGTGATCAAACAATGGCGTGAAATTAGAAATAATCTATTCTCTTACAACATAAACTTGCCCTTGGCCAGTCCATACCCTTCCCATACCAGAATCAGCTGATGACATACTGTGTGCTRGCTATAGCATGGATTACTTTATCTGTCCTATTGCTGTGTTTCAGGGATGGTTRATGTCCTAATACATATTCAAATTAAGAAATAGGAAGAGTTGCCTGGGATAAATCTACCAGGTCAGCCTCACGAATTCTTTTCACAAACAAYGTGTTTGGGAATTGAGCTCTACATCTAGGATCAAATCCTGTAAAAACCTTCTGGCTTTACATTTTCAGCCATTGATGTAGGAGCCAGAAGACTTCCTGTTATAGTTTGCTTATTCTGCTATGCCTTCTATTAATGATATAAAGGGTTTTTAAGCACTAAAAAAGAAGAAAAATAATAGAGAACTAATAAAATTAAGGCTTGAACAACAAAAAAAAAAAATTGAGACAAAAATAAAATAGACAAAGTCAGCATTTTGCCCATTATTATCTTTTTCCCCCTCTATTTATTAACTTACCTCCCCTTCTTTTTCTCTTTTAATAACAGAGTTTAATGTTAAGACATTGTTACATGTTTAGGGATTTCTGAGAGAGAAAAATCTAAGTAAAACTGTCTATTCTTAATTAATATTCAACATTTCCTATAAGGCATACTTTTTAATAGTATAGCAAAGATTCTGGATGTCACTTTCTTTCCCTTTTTTCTATGAGAATAAACAGAATTAATTATATATATGTACTTTCAAACTTACTCTGAATATTTAAARTTGATATTAGCTGTTCAGATACATAGAGATTAAAAATCTAGACTATGAAAACTATTTGTAGGATCCTAAAAAGTCTCTTAAACTAAGATGCAGAGATAAAGCTAGGAGCATATTAAAACCTTGTAAAGGTTTATGAACAGGAAATGAGGTGGCTCATAGAATTGCTAAACCTTTTCTGACTCACTGCTCATCTTTTTTATGCCACTGTTCCCAAGAAAAAGCTTCAAGACTCCTTAAGAAATAAGAAAATATATATATATATATATATACATGTGAGGAAAACAGGAAAAAAACTAACCCAACCTGTTTGTGGAYTATGGAATGAAGTTAAAATTCAGATGGAATTTGTAAGGGTTGATACATATCTAACCCTTTAGAAAAAGAGAAAAAATTATTTATGGTATTTAGATCATGAGTTTGTTTCATGATTCTAAGAATTTGCTATAGACTTATAAATACTAAGTAAACGTGTTTTATGTTCWTTAACAACATATAGTTTAATTTTTTTCAGGTTACAAGGATCGACCCATAAGCTTTTAAAATATCTTTTTATAGTACTTTTTATTAGAGAAATATTTACACAGATTATGCCTAACATAGATTAGACCTAACATTCTGAGAGAGAAGTGAGGCTGCTSTGACTCCATGCTCTTATTTCCAACCAGCAGTGAGGCTGAAGATCTATTTCCAGCAGGTACATGTACATAGTGCACATGCACAACACRGGTGTATATTTACAGATATTTCACAGATACACTCAGGTGTTGGCACAGGTCACAGATGGACACACTCATGAGCCACACAATCACTGACAGCATAAACCATGCCATCCTGCTCCCCTCTCTGCCTGAGCAGGATGAAGATAAAATAGTTAGGGGAAAAAGGTGTGTATATATATATATATATATATATATATAATATCTATCTGTACAAGCTGGATCCCTTTGCCTACTGAGTTGACCCTCTGTCTGCCCAGTGGCTATCCTTGGTTTTCAGTCTCCCCAGTTTCTAGCTCCCAAAGCTGCAATAACCAAACAAGTGTATGGACCAGAGAAGTATTTACATTCAACTGGCCTTTCACCCCCCATAGTTCTTCACTTCCCCTCACTTGTTCTTCCCCAAATCACCTAAGCCCCTCCCTTTTCCTGCTTTTGGTTCTTCCCCTAAATATGTCATAATAAGTTCTCTGTAACCATGAACTGCTCTCCCCCTGTGTTCCATAATGTGTCCCACACCCTTAGACATCCCATACTTAGCCTGACAGGGGATCCAGAGCTGCTCCCGATGTCTCACCTTGGTGGGTTTCAGACCTGGACAACAGGGCTGATGGCTCTCATGGGACAGTTCTGGGAGGGGTCTGGACAAGGTCTTTGCTCACCCTTTATGAATCTTTAATACGGGACCCTGCCTGCCGTTGTGCATTGCTGAGCTCCTCTGAGCTTGTGGAGAGGGGCTTTTTATGGTCCTCCACATGATAAAAAGCCTTTCTGGAGTCAGGGGAGGGCATTTTTTTGGGCTCCCCCTCCTGCCATGGTTTATCTGAACCTTGCTATGGGAGAGAGGGTGAGTTTGTGAGCTTTTATTGAGCATTGTCCCACGTATAGGTCTAGCCAGAGGGTATCACAGCATCCTTCCTCTCTCCTTGCACTTCCCAAAGATCTGTTTCATGTCCAGGGAGAGCTGTGCTCCCAGAGCAGAAATTCCAATGCTCCTTCAGGTGCATCCCTGAGTCCTTGTAGAGCTGTATGGTCTGCTGAGTCTTATAAATTGTTTGTATTTCCTGTTGTGGAAAAGAAGGGAATCAGAGACTATAGAGATTTATCCCTTTCAATGAAACACTGCATAAGAATAGGATCCTATCTTTGTGTGAAGTGAATGCAGCCTCTATAAAGGCTGTGTTTTTAGTATGGTGAATGGAAATTTGACACTAGGTAATTCTAATATATGACAGTTGGTTTCTGTGTACCATGGTGAAAATGTTCCTATCAGCGTCCTTAATGATGGTGAAGATTGTCAGCTCAATCATTAAAGAGTTTCTATTTCCTTTCCTGAGCGATAATGGTCATWTTTGCTTTAATATCACAATAAGCCTCTGGTTTTGCTACAACAAATCATAATGGATTATGTTGTTATAATATCTGTCTGTCCAAGAAAAATGAACAGGGTATTAAATCTTGCTCAAATCTGTGAGTGCAGKTCATTCATTTTACTTTGTCCGTAAAGTAGAACTCCAATTCAAATTCTAGATGCCGAGGCAGTTCAAAACAGGGGAAAAAACTGTATTTTATGATTTTACATGCAAAGAAATTTCATCAACTTTGTCTTAAGGTGCTATTGAAAATTAAACTACAGGTAAAAAAACAAGAAGTTGACACTGCTGTGTAGAATAACATTCTGTCTTCCTCTAGGAATATATGAATAGTATCTTTCTATTATTTCAGGATGTTTTCCCATTTGCTCATTTTCTTTTAAAGACTAGTCTTAAATTCTTGTATATCTAAAAATATGTGGACCTTATAATATATTTAGCTAAAATATATCTTTTTCTAAGGCAGTTCTGAGTTCTAACATTCTAGAATAAGTTTTCCATCTATTTATTTTTACTAAAACTCCTCAAATGCCACTGGCTGATGCCAATGTGTCCTCAGAAGACAAGTGAAAAATCTTGAATAGAACTTGGTCATGTTACAGACCCTCCTGATATGATGAAAAGGAAGAGTTGCTGTATCTCTTAAACTCTCTGTGGTACCAGCAAATGTGAAAAAAAGGCAAGAGGGTTTTTTTCTCTCTGAACAGGCTGCTGAACCAGTCTGGTATCTTAGACACAACATTTATTACTAAGAAATCCCCAAGGTACAACATTAATTATCTGAGACAAGAAAATGCTACATTAATTTACAGAAGCTGATAAACTTACAGGATTGCTACTATGTGTGACTATATAACACCAGTGACTTTATATTTCACCCATTTGTGATTCTGTTATTCTGTCAAATGCTAGAAACAAGCCTGTCAGTTGAGATAGACCTTAAGCTGGGAGAGAAAACATTATAAGGGATAGATAGATAGATAGATAGATAGATAGATAGATAGATAGATAGATAGATAGATAGATAGATAGATAGACAGACAGACAGATATAGATACATGAGTATAGCTTATATTCATTTTATCTTATACCAGTTCAAACCATTAAGCATGCCATAGCTACTCTGGTGAAAGTGTCGGTGTTCTTTAAGCTATCTGAATGCTGCCAGATAATCCACTTTTTATCTTCCTTGACATCTTGTTCTCTTGGTCACAAATCAAGTCTCAAGGAACACCAGCACCTATGACCTTATAAAGTTTGTCAAGCTGCTTTGTCAAACTCATTAAAGAGGCAAATGCCTCAAAGGACATGCAGAAGTCTACTATATTTCTGTAAAAGAACTTCTTATCACAGAAAACTTTATTTTCACTTATGGTAAGAATTAAAGTGTATATCATGGCATCTTACAGAATTTTTGGAAGATGTCTTTAAAAAAAAAAAACAAAAAAAACTTCTATATGGATAAAATTAAGAGAAGAAACTAAATGTGAATTGTACTGTCTTTATACTAAACTATTATGTTACAAATCTTATGTTACTCTGGATTTGTTTGTTTACCTGTTTTTTAGGKTTTTTTAATTAGTGAACAATCTGGGCAGTGATAAAGACAAGCTGACCATGTGTGTAAAATGACCTATTTCTGCATGACACAAAGATGTTTTCTGTTGTCCTGGGCTTGAAGATGGGGAAAGCYGGTTGTGGGGAGCAGCCACAAGCTTGTCTTTTCGTGGAAAGCCATGAGGTGCAGCTGCCATCTTATTTTTGTCTCATCAGCCATGTGGAACTAAGCTGAGGTGGTGAATACCTTTATTGTGTGTAAAGCACTTTGGGATCTCTTTTAGAATTCTTTTGGCTTTTAATTGCTGCTGTTACTGTGCATTTCCCATTCCATTGCTTTTTGCTTTCAGTAAATCATTATCTCAACCCATAATCTCCACTCTTTGTTCCACTCTTGTGTAGGAAGCTGGGGAATGGGAGGGTTTTATTTGGAGTTTGATTTTCAGTTGGCATTAAATCACTACCACATGCTGCARTGTCCCGTGCTCTGGAGACAGTGTATGTGCAGAGATGCCTTGTGATGAGAGCAGGGTGTACATGACTTTGAAATGGCTGACACATCACAAATCTGCTGCCTGCAATTGTTGGAGGACCTTGTTTCAAAGCAGTAAGCAAGGAGCCAAGATGGTAAWTAACATTTTTTGTGTCAAAAACACTGTATCAAATTTTTAAATTAAAAGTACATCTTTTTACAGGCTGCAGAAACCTTCCAAAGTGCCTTCTCCTGTCAAAGATGCAGTCAGTGCTATAAAACAGAGATAAGCTGAATATAATGACCTTATTTGAGCTTCGGAGGAAGAGGGTAGAAATTCATAAGCAAACAGAATCATTATGTTTAACGCTTTTGTATTTTGTCACAATAAATGCTAAGGAAATATAGAACAATTACAGCCTAAAAAAGGGAACAGAACTGTATCTTTTGAAGCGCTGAAAACAGAATTGGGTAAAACAATTGCATATTTGTTTAAAAAATACTATAGCAGTCTGGCTGAATATACGATCTAGTAGTAGTTCTTAATTTTCTTTGCCATTATGCTGTCATTGGTGCTGTGTTGTATTCTAAACAAGCTAAAAATTGAACATACAGAAATGTAAAAAAAAAAAAATCATTTGGAGACAAACATCTTGGCTATGTTATATATAAAAGTGTATTCCAATATTTAAAAAATAGCTCCTTACCTTTTGATCTGCTATTATACTCCATCTATTGAGTTCAGTTAGAATAGAATAAGTACTTTCTCTTAGTACTGAATAGTTTCCAAGTGATAAAAGAGGTTGCAGAATACCATTAAAATAAGATTCAGAGAAGTTCCATTTTCTTTTTTTTTTTTTATTTATTCAGGTGTCTTCTACTATTCACAGGTATGTTTTGTGTACAAATTTTGATGTTGCATTCCAAGGCTGTTTAAGATTTCAGAATACTCAAGCTTTTTGTGTAGTCACAGAACCACGTACAATTCCACAGTCGGCTGGGCATTTATGGAACCAATTACTTTGACATTGTTTTCCTTCTAAATGTTGACTGTGTCAAATATGTTCTCCTGGCCATCTGCAGGTGGTGTTTATTCTGCAAATTGGAAATATATTTTACAAATTTACTTTCAATAAATGTATTAAGGAAGGGATTTCATAACAATTAAGACAAAAATAGTCAGGACAGAAACTGGAGCAGATTTTGATGAAGAAAGATAGATTTTTTCGCAATAAAGGTAAATGATATCAATTTATATAATTCAGCAGACTCTTTAGAGTCTAAAGATTTTCTGTTGTTTATCTTTTCCAGCTTTGTATTAAGAAAATGTTAATGCTTTTGTTTATTTTTTCAAGAATATTATTTTACCTGCCATATATTCCTGACACTTTGTCATAATTTATTACTAGCTTTCTTCCCACAAGACTTTATCACCTATAAGGAAACTGCTAATTTTAGAGACATAGCTAAAAGCAAGATGGCATAATACATTTCTTCTTTACTTTCAATTCAGCTAYTTAAGTAAAAGGGCAGCGAAGAAAGAATATGATTTTTTTGTTGGTGTATGATACAAAACTGATAGCAAGTTTGTAGTTCATATTCTTGAAAAGAATATTAGACCAACTTTAAAAATTACTCCATAAAACACTATCTTTGTGTTACTTACCAGCACAGATTTCCGAATCTTATTCACTTTGTCAGGTTATTTCTATTTTTCTATTTTCAGGTGAAGGTCTANAAAAAAAAAAAAAAAAAAAAAAAAAAAAAAAAAAAAAAAAAAAAAAAAAAAAAAAAAAAAAAAAGAGAAAAGAAAAGACCAGCATTCCTATTCTTGAAAAGGATTCTGTGCTCCCTGATATACATTATTGGTGCTTTTTATGCTACAATAATGGAGGCATTTTGTGTTGCAATTTTTTTTAATCCCTTTCACCTTAATGTAATTACCTTATAAGAGAAATAAAATTCTATTTGTTTGTGCTAGCTACACTTTGGCAAAGCAAAGAAATGTTATTCCATGTAATTTCTATTCCCTGTGTAATTTAACAGAAGTTAGGTAGGTAGACACTAACTTCAGGTAGACTTTGCATACGCTTAGTAGTTTAAGGCGCTTGACTCAAGTAGCATTCTCTAACTGTGTCTCCAACACACAATTAGAGTTCATTAAAAAAAAAAAAAAAAAAAAAAAAAAAAAAAAAAAAAAAAAAAAAAAAAAAAACCAACCACCTCTGCATAAAACCTACTTTTTAAAAACAAAAATAAACTATGAGTGCATCTTTTGAATCTTTTGTAACATGCAGTTAGAACATCCCATACAAATTTTTATATGTGCAGAAATGTAAAACTATTATAGAAAGTGACTACTAGCTTCAGATCCTAGAGGTTCCTTCCTTTGTTCAGAAACTCTGCTTAGAATACATTGTTTTTCAGRTTGTTTTCTGGGTTTTCTTTTATTCTTCCCACTCCAATATTTGCAACAATAAAGCTGCGAAATTATTTTTCTGGGAATAGAGAAAACATCCTCTCCAGAAAGAATGGTTGTGTTGTCATGGCAACCGATAGGGAGGGATTTCAGAAAAACTCTATGCAAGATGGTCCCACTGAATTTCTCCTTGATGTCAATAACAYATTGGACTGAAGTCTCTGGGAAAGGTCATAAAACAGGCCAATACAGGGACAACTGAAAGACATAATTTAAATAGAATAAGGAGGTCTAAGTTACCAATTTCTTGCATCAGTTGATACTTATTTAGCTGTAGGTTAACTTTACTAATGYACTTATTATGTGATTATTTTCATATTTCTACTCAGCTTTCTTAACTCTAGGCTGACTGTGTATTATAAAAATRTCTACCAAATACTTGAACATATTGCTCAACTCACTGTTTTAAAATTGTTAATTAGGTTTGGAAGCAAGCTAGTAATGGAAGATTTTTCTGCTTCTTTGAAATACYCACTGAAGCAGTGAAAAATATTTCTGCATAAAATCTAACTAAATGGCTTCTGGCATGAATTTATACTTAAGTTTGATGCTGGAAGAGAAAAAGAAAGGAATAAGCTTTCTTGACTTAATTTCTGTGGATAATTCAGTGTTACTGGCACCAGCAACTCACAAAGAAAGATATTGTCCCAGCAATTCTCTATAAATAATTTATAAAGCCATACTTAGCAGTATGGCTTTTTAAAAATGGTCCTTGCAAAAAAGTTGAATTGTGTCATTAAACAGAATCATTGAGAGTGGTCAGGGTGCTTTTTAAGCAGAGAGTTTTCAGGGAGTGCAGAATAAAGCAGTTAATCTGCAAAATTCTCTTAAATCATTGCCTTAGAAAGGTCATGAGCACATAAGTATGATTTAAACATGCTTTTCTAACACCTAGAAGAATTACTGTTCTACAGTAGCCTATGCATTACATCCACGCAAGGAAATTATTTTCTGGATAGACTGATGTCAAATAAAGCCATTAAAGAGAGGTCCAATCTGGCTTTACAACCAAAATTAAAGAGCAGCAGCAACAAAACCCATTCATTTAAAATACAAAATGCTACAGCACAAGATCTGATTTAGTTTTACAGCAAGCAATTCTTGCAGTAACTAATAAAACAAAAGTCGTGCTTCACAAGAAAAAAAAAAAAAATTAAAATCCAGCATTAGTTTTCAGGGAGGGACAATGAGTTCAAAAGGCAAATTAACACTGTAAGGTCTGTCCAAAAGCAGCTACCCCCCAATCTGCTGTAGGCAGAATACATTAGAAGTGCACTCGCAAAAGGCTGATAACATTTTAATTAATGGAGAACACTTGTGGGCCATTTATTGCTGCTGAAAATTAGGCAAGCTAATTGATCCAGTACAGGTGCATGTAATTGAGAGATATGCCTAAGATTCACAGTTAATTTACTCTGGGAATTTTGCAAATACAATGAAAATTTAGTTGACAAAATTCTCTAAAAGGAAATGGGTAAAAGACAATAACACTAGCTGAAAGAGAAAAAAGAACAGTTTCACTAAGAAGAATAAAATTCGGAAGAAATTATGTAGCAAGTTCAATTATACAACACCAAGCAAGCTAAAAGTAATCTTTCCTATTTATTTATTTATTTATTTATTTATTTATTTACACTCAATTTAATTTAGGGATACTGAACTATAAAAATTGTATAGTGGAACCTCGAGGATTAAGCTAAATACTTTCATAAAATAAATAGCACTGGGTTAGGGATACAAAATATATTATTAGCAGTTTTAAAATAGACTTCCAAATTAAACTGCTTTGCAATGAAAAACATTTTTTTAGGAAATTAAAAAAAAATCTCTGTTCATTTTCTCTTTGGTAACTTTTTTTGTTTTATTATGAGTTTCATGATTTTACCTTTTAAAATAGAGACAAAAGAGTTTTAAAAATATTATTTGTTTTCAGATTTCTAAATAAATACCCATACCTTTAAAAACATGAGTTCTGTACTTTTTGATTTTATTATTTCCATTGAAAACCTTCACACCAGTAGTTTTTTGGGTTTTTTTTCAGTAGTTAGTTACATGTACAGTCGATGGTTTTGAAGTCTTTCCCTTCCCCACGCAGAACTAGGGTCTAGTGCTCTTACACAATATCTAAAGAAAATACTTACAGTGTATTGAAGAGCTCAACCTTTACTTATTTTGGCAG
Source organism: Malurus melanocephalus (assembly GCF_030028575.1). Taxonomy (NCBI): domain Eukaryota; kingdom Metazoa; phylum Chordata; class Aves; order Passeriformes; family Maluridae; genus Malurus; species Malurus melanocephalus. The sequence continues at coordinate 1,217,515 of NW_026623384.1, read as the reverse complement.
CTGTTTTCTTCCCAAATATAGCCTGTAGGCTCCTAACTGGTAAAACAGGAACTTGAAACTGCAGGCAGAAACCTCACAGCAGTCAGTGCTTAAACTAGGCAACGTAAAATGCCCACGAGAGGTGTACAGATTAAGCCCCAACAGTTTTGACAGCTTAGGCTTGGATTCCCAGTGTTAGTTAAGCCTGTAACTTCAGTAAGGATCARTGCAAGAGAGGGACCTAAATCCCACAAGGCTTTAAAGTATCAAATCTTCTGAAAGATGTYTTTCATGTAAGACCATCAATGCAAGGAATCAAGTCCAGCAGTAAAAACCATTCATCTGCTATCAACCTCTTTACGAGAAGAATTAACTGAGAGAATGCTCAAATGCCCACAAAAATCCCAGACCTTAATGTTCCTATGCAAAGAGGGGTTATAGAATCAGGCTAATAGAAAAAAAAAAAAAAAAAAAAAAATAGAAAAAAAAAAAAAAAAAAAAAGAAAAATACAAGAATGAAACATGCATTTTAAACATACTGATGTCTAACACTCGAAGGAGTAAGGGGCAGCCCTTTTCATGCAGTTGGAAGACCTTTTTTGTCTTAAATAATAACATAAACTACATTTTAAAACCCTGGAAAGGAGGATCCAAGGTTGAGGATGTACTAGTTCTCACTGAATGGCAATCACTTACAATAAAGTATTGGGGAAAAAAAAAAAAAAAAGGCAATTCTGTAAAGCAGAGTAGAACAAATATAGGCATGTAACACCCTCAAACGCAATATGCAGTTTAGCTCTGAGCTATAGCAGCTAGCTCTCATGTTTTCAAAGAAAACTTCCTCATTTTCTATTTCTTTTCCTGGAAGTTATTTACTGTCTTTATAAGAAAGTTTTGAGCAACATGCACCATTTTTCACKGCTCTTGAAAGATTCTGAAAACAGCTTTAAAATTGTCCCAGRCTGTTCTCCAATTTTCTGTTTCTTAGTTCCAGGCAGCCCTGTGCTGAGAGGGCCTCTAAGTATTTCTCTACTTAGCAATCTAATATTTTTAAAAACTCTGTTCAGGGACACTGTCTTATTAATTGAATAAGAATGCAAGACACTTAACTAAGGTCATGTTTAATCAGTGCTAAAATTTTGTTGTGCTTCCTATCATTGCTGCAGGGAACTCAGCTTCTCTCAATACCTGCAACTGCTTGTGCTCTTTGTCCATATGTTCAAATGTACTGGGGTATATTGCAGTAAAAGAACCCCTTGCTTCTTTCCTCAGTTATTTGAGAAGATTTATATATACTTTGCTTTCCTCAGATATTTGAGAAGATAAAATGCAAAGGAACCAGTAAAATGTTCCTTATATGTATAATAGCTTATGCAAGTGCAAGCAGAAAAACTTAGCTGCATATCAAGGGTTTATATTCTTTCTTGTGCTGTTAAACATTTAATTTGTGGTCTTTCTAAACTTAGGTAAAAACTGTTGTCTCAATATGATGCTGATTTAATGTCTGAGGCCTTTTTATTCACCAAATAATCAAAATAATTTTCATGTAACTCGATTTTACTCTTAYGTTTGGCTTTAAGATTGAGATTCTTTTACTATTTCTGCTGGGTAAACTTTTCTTTGCTGTTTCATCCTGCTGTATTTCTCTGGTATAATCTCTATATGAAACCATCTGTTGCTGGGAGAAGCAAGCCACTGATGAAAATTTCAAGAAAATCCTTATGCCATTTGCAATGCCCTTTAGCCCTCGAAGACGTGTGCAGCTTACACCCGTTTACACGTTTTTATTACATACATAAAAATAGCAAACAGAATTCATTCTCTGAAGTATTTCTCCTTGCAGTTTCTTTAAAATAAGATATACATTATGGGTCAGATCTTAATGTGGAAGGTACATCTCCAAGGGCTACTAAGATGGATAAGCCAAAATTTTTAGGACCACTTTTTCTTTATTGAGCTGCTCTATTCTTGACATATTGCAAGTGCCTTCCTAACTGTTAATGATAATTCAGAATTATAGAGGGCATTAGCTCTGCTTTTGCTATGATTGAGAACTCCTTTCTGTTTAAAGGTCAACCATTCTGAGTGCTCTGAAATTTKCATGTTTACTCAGATTCTTCTAAAACTTTCATCACTTGATTTAGCTGCAGGAAAGGGTTGGTAGTCAGATTTGGAGCCATTGAGGTAAAAGTCATTATGATATAATGYTCTGAATATATTGCTTTCAGTCTTTGTATTCTATCAGTGATCTTCTAGTATATACATTGGGCTCAAAGATATGGCAGATGATATTCAAAGATAYGATCCCAGATAATCAGAGCTAATTTCTAATATACGTGCTCCTTAGTAGCCCTCAAGATAGAGTACTGTTGAAGTAATTTCYGTAGTAATACATTCCAGGTTGGTGCTTGTCAAGCAATCATACCCAAGATTGGTGGCTATGTATTTGAGAAGACATTCTTCAGAGAATTTCTGGCAATTCAGAATTTCCTGTGTTTTAGGCAGTGGAATGAATGTTTTGTTGCTGCCATAAATCCTGAACTCAAGTAGATATCTAGAGAGTCTCTGACTATAGTATCTACTATGGCAGTGGGATTCATCTAACCACCAATGCTTAAATCTTACAGCCTTGTCATGGCTGTGTCAATGCTTGTGCGGTGAATCCAATCTTTCAAACTAGATGGTTGGTCACTGCCTGGATATCAGACAAGACAGGTCTTAACCATGGCATCTTCAGCTGACTCAGTGAGACTCCTAAAACCACTCTTTTGCTGTATTGTGATACCTGGTTGGTCAGTGCAGTCCAGCACTTGCATGATCTGTTGMTGTATATTATTTTAAATTACATTAGAGAAATGTTCTCGCTATCTTACCTACCTACAAGACTGTCTGATCCAACCATATCTACATCTTTGGGGACAATTTCTACTTTTCCTGAAGGGTGTTACCTTTTTTTTTTTTTTTTTTTTTTTAGAAGACGGCATAATCTTTTTATGGCAGACAACTCTGCAAGCCTGAAGTGTCCGCAATGGCCAGATGAACCTTGCAGAGTGCTAGGTTCATCTATATGCTTACACAGGTAAGCATGTAGATTGGTCTATGTACATCCAGAACTGCCCAGGGAAATATCCTAAACACTCTGAAGTTCCCAAATGGAAAGTTCCTGTAACAATTAGTTAAATATCTAATTGTGAAAATGGTTMGGAATTCAATCAGTAACCATGTCTCAGGCCCTCCACTATTTGAAGCTTCTCCATTACCTCATCTATGTAGATGACSAGATAGGGAGTGGGACCACACAGAAGTGGCCAAACATCCTGAGTGTGCACACAGGCAGGCTCAGGTGCAACAGGGACTACCTAGAGCTTATACATTACAGTTTCATGTCACTTACCACATAGCCTCTCCTTATTACCAGGAGGCAGAGCTTATCCTACTCTAATGTATCTTCCTCTCCAAAGGAGAGTTACCTCTCCAAACATGCTGAGCCAGCACAAGGAGAGCCACAACCCAAACTGTGCAACTGTTGGAATGTGTTGGAGAAATATCTGGAGTTACTTCCAGGAGCATCAGAATTATTATAATGTTTTAAAATTATAATTTTAAAAATCAATTCAGTGCTACCATTGCTTCTACATATTTTAAGATATTTTATGCATATTCAGAGACATTGTTTTTGTAGTCATGGTCCAGAATGGTAGGTGATGTAAGATTATGTGGTGAATCACTATCAAAATGTGTTATACTATGTACKAATACAGGTGGCAGCTGCCTATAGTAAAATAGAGACACATCCCTTTTGCTAGTGGACATCCAGATCTCAAGGTACTAACASAAAATACTGAGCTGTGAAATAAGTAATGATGTCTCAGTAACACATGTATATTCACAGCAAGCTTCAAGCTTTCATCTAAGATCTTGCTGCTCAGTTCACAGTAACCTCTAYCGCATACTGCAAAGGGCTGGTTGTGCAGATTAATATTCTGCTGTTTCTTTTGGAGTTAAGATTTTAACTGAATTTAAACATGAGATATTTTTGTCCCATTATCAAGCTTTTTCTGCACTATTATAAATTAAGTAGGATATATTAATATGTAAATTTACAACACCAGCAATGAGGTTAGCACACAGTGCTTTAAATATAATCTCTACTCAGGATTTCTAAATGCTAAATAGATACAGATGACAAATGAAGATATAGAAGGATTAGAATAAAAGAACAGCAYCTAAAAACCTTAAAATTTAGGAAAGTCTGAGTACAGTATTTTATTGATAAATTTTCTGTTTAAACTTTAGTAATGTTTAAATTAATAAATTTACATTAAATATTAATGCAAAGCTACCTTGGATGGGATTCCTCTCACTTATCTTTAAACATAATTACTGAGATGCCTAGTGAAACTGCTTACTGTGGACACCTCCATCGTAGCCTCTTCTTGAATGTGATTAATCTGGCCTATCATGGATATATAATTAGGCATGAGAAGAAACATCCTCTGAGTRTGTCTACATCTTTCTCCAAGGGGAGTCTTGGCTAGTTAGCTCACATACAAACATTTATCTTTGAGGTGCTTAGGGAA
>NW_026623384.1:1207189-1212685 GCF_030028575.1 Malurus melanocephalus | reverse complement strand
ATTTTTTTTCTTCACCTTTATTTCAATCTGTATCATTTCAGTAGCCAAACCTCAGAAATGTATCTGCTATTTTTGTAGTGGTTCCAGAAGTGCCCATACAGATTATGACATACATTCCCTGTAGGTGCAGACTAAGCTTAGGTGGTCTATTTGTGCCTTCCTATTACATTYCAAGCTCAATATCTAATTTACTGTCTACTATCCATCATCTTTAGATCTTTTTTAGCATTACAGTTTTCCAAGGCTCTCCCTCCCTTTGGATTGTATTTGAGAGTACTTTTTCCAAGATGTATTATCTTACATCTTCTACTCTGAACCAGATTTCATTATTGCTCAGATGCCTGTAACTTCCCTGCATGCATTATCTTGTTTCTTTCGTTCTTGCAAATCCTAATGTGTGACCATACATACTTGGAGTCAGGAGGCAGATTTAAGCAGAGACATAAAAATGTCTTTGATTGCAYGTTCCTGTCATCATGAATATAATGCACCATATTACAAGTTCCTGGTGCAAGGATATCCGTGTCCACAGATTGAGCTGCTGCTTTTTACTTTACATAGGTTGAGGTGCAGAGCTTCCATTTTCTTTGGAGAAGATTTACCATGATTAATYTAGATTAATGCTATGTGATTTAGATGCCAGAACACCTACAGTCTTGTACCTTGTACCTCTCATAAATGTGAGAGTGGCCCTAATGACGTTTTATAAAATAAATATACTTTRAAAAAAGAACACAAAGGTCTCCATAGTTACAGGTCAAATTCTGGAAAGGTATGCTTTTTAGTAGTTAATCTCCTTGAAGTCTTCAGTCAATGGCATAACTTCCATCCTACAAAGGACTGACAAGAGTCAATTGCAATTTTGCTTTTGTGAAAAAAGCTCACACTCAAGAGGCAGCATCTCTTTAACAGAACTGTGGTACAAAATTGTGTGATTTCAAAGATTCGAAAATGTAAGGAGACTGCTCCTACACTGTCTCCTAATAATCATTTTATGATAGAAGGACTAAACCTTTTCCCACAAACAAAATAGCTGGGATTGTTTTATGATGTGTTATATCAAAGCACACACTGACTTTCCATCAATTAAAGAGAAAAATACTGAGAGTAAGAAAGAAAACAAATGCTSTTAACAACTTACTCATTTGCCAGGGTAAAAGTATAACATCGTTTATTTTCCTTTGCATCTAGTTCTCATGCATTCCTTAATCCTCAGGTCACATAATTGCTAAGGGCTCCAGGTAAATTTTAGGATTTGAACAGGTTTTAAATTTAACATATTTCTCTTGAGACTGATAAAATCTAGAAAGTGTTTTGATTGCAATGGAAATATAGGTATATTATAACCCAGAGAGCAGAGAGTTGAAATTACTTCTCTAGTTTAAAAAAATGACAGCATCACATCAAGATAAAAGYAATTGCTTTAAAACCAAGTTGACAAACATTTAAGGTTTGCCATGTAGATTGTGTGGAGGCAYGCAGAGTTCACTTTTTGATGTTTGCAAAATGCTGTGCAGGGATAGTATAAAGAGAAAGGATTAAAATCAACACCTCCAAGATGCTTAAAATAGCTGTATATACTTAAAATAGTATATTATATACTTAATAATGAAAAACTAATACAAAACGAACCATTGCTGCAGAAGACTGTGAACACTCACTTGCAAACTCTGACATCAAACAGGGAGACAGAAAAAGAACTCTCTTCACCTTAATATTTCTGGCTGCATAGCAATAATTTGGGATTGAACCAGCATCGAGAATATTTACAGTTTGAATATTTTCCATAATTCCTCTTATGTAGGTGAGGGGGAAAAATGCTGCTGAACAGGCAGAACTTTAAACAAGACAGATGTGCTTCACTCTATTTAATTCCTTTCAGCTGATCTGGACTCTGTCCAACCCATGTGCCAAAGACAGGCCCGCTACCTTATACTAYTTTTTTTAAAGGATTAGAAAAAGTCAGTGCATTGATGAGGATCTTCTCCTAAGACAAACAAACTTCAGAAGATAAACTTACATTTGTTTCACTTTAAGAAAACAAAAGTGAGAGGAAAAATTAAAATATTTAAGTACATTAAGTACATAACTTCTTAATTCCTCTTCTGTGTTTAATGGAAACGGAAGAAAGAATCTCATTATGGCTCATAAGCTGTTTCAGCTGTTTGAAAAATCTAACATTTTATCTTCCTTCTATATTATCTGGCTTAACATTTGCATCTGCCACAGACACTTCAGTATCAGTGAAATATAACTCCTTCTGCCCTTCCAGATGGCCTGGCATCCATTTGGATTTTCTTACTCAGATCATCAATGGCAGTACCCCAAGTTAAAGTTGGTGTGGACTTACCATAAAAATCCCAGAATGAGTCATGACTATCATCAGCATGCTGGCAATAAAATACAGAACATGCATCCTTAGTAACAGTAAACTATCAAACAGAAAGAATGGCAATGTGCAATCCCATGGGATATGCAYTGAGAAATATCCCTTGGAGGTTTGTCATTTATTCAGGGAAGGGATTACCCATATCATGGTTAACAGAGAGCACTGATCCAGCATACATCTGTAGCAGCAAGTGGGTGGCAACAGCTTCCACAAAACTRCTGCAATTCCATACATGCATGGATGAAGAAACCAGTTAGCATTCATAATGCCTAGTGACAGAAGCTTCCTCTACAAGAGGTTTTATATGCTTATGTGGTCAAAGTACATAGAGAGAGCCTCTCAAAGTGTATATTTCATCAATTAAGCAGAAATGTTTTGTAGATTTAAAAAAAAAAAAAAATCTGAAAAGGCAAAAGAAGAGAGAAGAAATAGAAGCAAAGAATAAAGRGTCAAGTACCCTTGTGTGTTGGAAAGATAAAACAATGGCATTGAAATCGGAGAATCAATTCTGCTATTTTAAAGCACATTGATTCAGTCAGGGAAGTTATGGCAAAGATCCAAGCAGACAAGAAAAGCGACTGAGCCGCTGTTGTTCTCTTCTGGCTGGAGCCTAGAGGGAAATAATTTTTCGCTGGGGGAATTCTAAGGCTTTGGCAATCCAGCAGCATCAATAAAGACTGAGTGGTCTGAAGTAAGAAATTAAGACCGCAACCTTGCAGCTAATTCAGAGCATTTTTATCAATTATCAGGCTATAATTAGCCTGTGCGATAGCAATGATTAAAACTGTGTGCAGCACTAAATCTTAAACCATGAACTGATCCTTTCCAACACACTTTCCTTGCATAACAGCCATTGTAGGGGATTTGCACAATGCATGAATTTAAGCCATTTGTTTTTACTGATTGCTCAAATATTTACAGCATGATCTGCCAGCTTCTTCCCTTCAGATACAGTCATGGAGTTTTCACTGCTTTGTATTCTATTTGGATATACAACAACAGGAAAGTGAGTGCATGTGTTAACAGCTGCTAGAGGCATATGGCATTTTCAAAGCTGGTGCAAATAYTTACACACATGTGGATGGATGTATGCAGATCTTCAGTTGACAGCAGTCATTGCTATAGTCTACATTTTTTGTTGAGCAGAACTTACAGAAAAARAGAAACATTTTACCATACACTCAAGTCAACAGAAGGAAATAAAACTATTCTCTTGTCTTTTCTTTTTAGATGTATGTCTGTTTCTCAGAAATGCAGTATACCAAGAACTCTGCTATAGTGATGGCTTAGAAAATGATTCAACACKGCAGGTTAGACAGATAAAAAATAYGAGARAAATTTTAATGCAAAAATAAGCTGRTCRGCACTTATGRATACACAGAACAAATAAATTATATCAGTAAAAAAAAATTAAAACAAGCCCATAGTAACTATGCTGAAAAACATTAATAGTGACAACCATGTTTACATTGAAATTTTTACTTATGTCTATTCCAATCATTTTTTTTTTTTTTTCAGTTGATACCATTTAAATAGAAACGGGATTGTTTGTTCATCTTCCTTTTGATGTACCACTGGGATAATGAGTCATGCTTGAGGTTTAATAAGCCTTGCTAATTTTCTGTCAATTCAAGGGGCTATTGATTTTACCCATTTTACATATTTGGCTCAAATTTTAAATAGGTTCATTTGCGAAACTGAAAAGCATGTCATTCATTAAAATGGGATGCTAGGCTTTACTCTAAGCAAAACAAATCTCATCCTAAAATAACAACTGCTTCATGAGCCAAGTGCCACTGTTCTTCAGACCATACTGTTAGTTATTCTGAGGCTGACTTAGAAAATATATCCATTGTTCATTTCTCTAAAACAAAATATCTCTATTAAAAAAGACAGTGTTTTTTATGGTCAGAACTATGAAAATATAAACACAGACAGCTTATTTGGTCTTTGACATCATCCATGACACCAGCTGTGATATGATTAGATGTGTTCATCATTTGTTGGATGTATTCATATATCCCAGTGCAGACCTGATTTACTTCACTTGCTGTTTGGAGAAGATAGTGTTTCAGTCCTAGCTGGGATTGTCAGTCTAGGGCTCATAGGTCCAATAGTGCAACAAAAGGGGAGCCTTAATCATAAATACAATGTTGGTCTTTTTAACACAAAGAACAGACTAGAAGCTGCAYTCTAATATTAAGCTTTCTGTTAACTACACCAAAGAAAGCAAAGTCCCAGATATTTCATCTCCAAGAGGTGGAAGTAAAAACAGGAGACCTATTTTCCACTGACACTTTAAAAGGCAGCATTATCAAGAAAAAGTTTTCACATTAGTGCTTTCTTYGGAAAAAAGAAAATATTCATTTTTTATAAGAAAAATGCATTAAGTCAYTTTGTAAGATGATTTGACTGTAAATGACAAATGCATGGATGTAAATTGGTATTTTCAAAGTAAGGTTGCAGTGAACATTTTTCTGAGTGCACATTTCAAATTATTTTTATTGRGTTTAAATGGAATATAAATAAGCTAGCTTATGTCTACTGTTTTACTGTTAATTTTCCTTTGACAATTTGTAGCCAGCTGAATATTTACAATATCCAATGCCTCATAGGAAGAGACAGTTAGCCAAATTTTGCCTTTTAATTGTTAAATGTTTTACTGAATTTTAGAAATCAGTGAAAATGTCATAATGCAAATTTTTTTTTTTTTTTTTTTTTTTTTTTTTTTTTTGTTTTTTTTTTTTCCCTTGGTGGTTGATTTGTTTTCACAAAGCTTCCTGTTATGGAGGCTTTTGCCAGATGTGCTACTTTCAAATGCTAACAAAGAAAAAAATGCTTTTACAATTATATTACTCCTCATTCTTATGGAAAGTCTAGAATTCCTGAGACTAGTTCTAGCAACTTTCTCCACAAAAAGAATCAACCCTTTTCCAGTGTATTTTATCTGGGATAATAAATGCTCACCTGACTCCAAAAAATCTTAATAGTGCTTAAATTMAAAGTGTCTTCATGAATTTACTCCATTTATGTAGTTATGGGCTGCACAGATGAAGGCTGTAAATTGCATTGAACTGAATTTCATTTGAGTCTAAATAGCTCTTTTA
>NW_026623384.1:1194086-1206840 GCF_030028575.1 Malurus melanocephalus | reverse complement strand
TGTTTACACCTCCGTGATGGCATATTTAAGAAGGAATCAAAACAAAATGCTCACAGTTTTTTGTAGCCAGAGAAAAGGAGGAGGTGAGAACATGTGAGGGAAACAAAACGGAGACACCAAGGTCAGTGGAGAAGGAGGGGGAGGAGCTGCTCCAGGCATCGGAGCTGGGATTCCTTTGCAGGCTGTGGTGACGACCATGGTGGAGCAGCTGAGCCCCTGCAGTCCGTGGTGACCATGGTGGAGCAGGCTGTCCCCCTGCAGCCCATGGGGCCCACGGGGGATGCAGAGATCCACCCACAGCCCTTGGGGTCCATGGGGATGCAGAGATCCACCCACAGCCCTTGGGGAGGTGCCCATGCCACAGTGGGTGAGTGCCTGGAGGAGGCTGTGATCCAGTGGGTGATCCAGTGGGAGACCCAGTGGAGAGAGAGGGGCCCCGATTCCAGGCTGGAGCMGCCTGGCCTTGGAGGGCTGCACCCCATGGATGAGCAATCCATGCTGCCACAGTTTTGGGAGGACTGCTGCTTATGAGAGTGAACCCAGGCTGGAGGAGCTCACAGTGAACTGTCTCTGATGGGAGGCACCCCACGGTGCAGCAGGGGATGGATTCCTCTCCCTGAGTGGTGGAARAAAATCCCAGGAAYGAACTGACCAAACCCCCATGCCCTGCTCCCTGTGCTGTTGGTGGGAATGAGGGAGGTATTGGGGGAAGAAAGGGTGTCTTTAAAGGTTTCTTTTTCTTCTCATTATCTTCCTYGGTCCCTGTTGGYAATAAATTCACTTTGTAACTTTACGTTAAGCCTATTTTGCCCTTGGAGTGTTTTTATTTCCTGGTTCCTTATCTCACTCATGAGCCCTTCGTTATTTAATTTTTTTCATCCTCTGCCCAATTGTGGCAGTAGAGGGCAGAGTGAGCAGCTGTTACGGGTGCCTGGCATTTGGCCAGCACCCAAACCACCACACAAGGGCATAGACAGAGCAGATCAACAATTAGAAAAAATAATTAGGATTACAGTTTTCTTTTAAAAAAATCTACCCTACTAGTACTTTCCTCATCTATTATCATAGCTACCGTGAAGAAAACTCTTTCATTCCTTTTTGCTCTTTGTTTCTATAAAATAAGTTATGTGTATTTGGTCTTCTCTGTCCATATGTTTTCATTTTCTGGTGTTTTTGTATTTTGAAGGTAGAGAAAGAGTCCTTAAGCAAACTGAATTTTTTCTCCTTTAAGATCTGTTGTTATTCTGCATCTCTTCTATGCAGAGTTGTCTGGATTTCTTGTTTTAAGTGCAAGTAGAGGAAGCCTTCTAAGCAGGACTGGTTTCATACAAAGCTTCCTTCTGAAAGATGTATTTGACATTATGAAAGGCAGAGATTCTTTTTCCTTTCTCCTTTTTTTCTTCTAGATTACAAAGTAGTTCAAATTACAAGGACCCTTCAGAGAGTTTGGTTATTTTTTCAGCAGTAAATAAACATCATGGAGTTTCCAGTTCCTGATGTCATAGAAACAATTGTAGAGTGTGCATCCAGAATATGAATCCTTGTGAGCTATTTTACTTAAAAGGCTTTCACTTTTACTGTGAAAGGATAAAAAATAAAGACATCTGGAGACATATCATCACCTGCCCAATATAGCTGGCAATGATATTTACTGCAGAAAGAGCAGAACTAGGTGTTTAATATTCACTGCTGAAATGTTTAGATAATGATCACCTCCATKGAATGGTTTGCTTCTTGTCAGAGATCTGCAGTTACCTTTTTATGACTTATTTGTGAATATTTTATAACCAGATCATAATTTCATAAACCCATGCATAATATAATATCCTATTATATTATTATTATCCTATTAGCTTGAAATGTGTGTTTCAAGAAACCAAATTCACTATTTTTTTCTRGTTTCTAAGTTGAACAGAAATGACACATTAAATGCATTGTTAGTAAGAAAAACATTTGAATGAATACTATATTTTTTGTAGTCTATCAGTCCCCAGAGTACAGTTAAGATATTTGGTCCAACAWAAATAGCCTCTATTATACTTTTCAGCCTGCTTAAATTCCAAAGAATAAAATATCCAGGCTCCCCTGATTACCTTCAGAATATGAAGAACTCTTAATCAAAATGTCTTATGTTTCAAATAAAAGAAATAAAGTACTTGACATCTGCTGTGTGACAGGGACATTCACATGGACATGCTAAATAGTCATCCCAGCCATGGGCCCTTGCTTCTCCAAGCATTCTTGCACAGTTGTAAGTGAGCCTCTTTTTCTTCCTAAATGTTTACACTTATTTTCTGCTTTTGACAATAGCCCATCTGTTCTTGTGAAGTGGCAGGGACACAAAGCGAGCTGCCCATGCTTTAAGGTGAAATATCAGCAACTGTTGTTATTAGGAGGATTCTGTAGAACAGCACTATTTCCTGGGAGCTGTAGATTCCAGAAAGAGAGATACTGACTTAAATGCAAATTTATTCCTGTGAAAAGGCATAGAACACTTTTTAAAACTGTGTTTTAAGAGGAAAGATTTTTTTTAGTCAAGAAAATAGCTCAATAAGCAGCACACCAGCATTTATTATGAAGCCTCAGATAATGGCCCTTTTATTTTGTAGCTTTCCTTGTCTTTGTTTCCAAGTTTCACCCAAAGAAAAAGAATAAATAAAACATTTTATAATTATTCCATCAATTATGTATATATATAGGGAGAGATATAATTATATTCAAATTCTGCAGGAAAGATGGGTGAGAGAAACACAGTTAACATTTTKAAGTCATTTGCGAGAGCTGAAGAATATATTTCTTCTCTCCTCGAGTGTCACTAAGCATCACCTTCACTATAAAGAGAATAGTTGTTATCTGAATTGCTAACAATAAAACAGGCTTGTTCAGGATATTTTATGRTTATTTTCAGATATTATCCCTCTAACATTCTCTTGCTTAAATTAGTTTTTTTTTTGTTTTTCGCCTCTACCTATGTATTAATATAGCTGATTTTGCATATGCTATTATGAATAATAGAATGCTTTAAAAAAATTATACATTACAGACTTTTTTCTTAGTTGACTAGTTTTGAAAGTATCAACTAGCAAATGAACCATTGGAAAACTTCCTTCTCTTTCCCYGTGTCTCTTCTGTCAGATTTTCAGAGGTCTTTCATGCCTGATTTTGAAAGAAAAATCTGCCAGCAAGCAAGATAGAGATCCATGGATATTTTCCAATATTTTGCTTCCTCTTATGATGACGGCAAAYGAAGGAAACTTGTATGAAGTTTTGAACTGGCAGAGTTTTAAATACATAAATAATGGTGCCTATTGTGAGACAAAACACCTTCCTATGAACAGTAAGCAAACTCTTCCAACAGCTGTGGCCTCATCAGAAGGCTCATCAGGTAGTCCTTGYTGCTGACTCTCTTGATAAGTGAGGAGGATTGGAGAGAAAGATAATAATTTTTCCCGAACTGTGTTTCCCTGATAACTACCCASCTTAGATGTTAATAGTTGCCATACATTTCTGCATAATCATGAGGGTCTAAAGAGTTATCTTMTACCTAGCACCATAACGCTTAGCTGGATTCAGAGTCAAAGAAAAAGCATAAAAACCTGCAATACAACTGCTCAGTTCATATTGTCAAAGCCTCAGTGAAAGTTCCATTTATTCCTGGAAATGTATAGTAGCTGAAGTTTCCCCTATGACATTTCCCTGGAAATTCACTTTACGTTTCTTTACGTGGCCAGGTGTATGCTTGCTTGGCAGTGCCGGAGAGTTCAGCACCTACAGGTTTCTTTTAACACGTAGTTGGTTTTGCGAGAGAACCCCATCATGTAGGCACAAAATCAACCTACTTATCAGAGTAATCACTGCACAAAATGTGGCTGACAGGTGTGGTATCTTTTGCCTGAAGCTCAGGAGCTCTCCAATTCCATCTTAGATCTCTGTGTAACTGGATAGCAGGACAAAGATTAATATTTTATGTGGGATAACTTCATGTGCCCTTTGTCAGTGAAATGGATCACTCCTTTCAGTGAGGAATACGAGAACTGTGGTGGATTTCCTGATTCAATTAATGGTAGGAATAAACCAGTAAAATATCACCATTGTACAGAGGAGAACGAGTAATATCCGAGTTTAAGGATCTTATACGAGATAACATTTATATGTTTAGATATGTATTTCTTCATAGGAATACATCCATCTGCTGAATGAAGGGAAAAATAGAGAAAATCATACCAAATCTGATAACCTGTAACAGTTTTACATTATKTTCATTTAAGAAAGCAAAGAAGTAGCATAACATTCAGGGTTCAAGACAGATTCAGATACTGTGTTTAATCCCTTATCATTACAATTTAAAAGAAAGGTGAAGAATGTAAAACTGGGGAGTACTTCACTGATTCTTAGTTGATTCTGAAATGTCACTGAATTAATAGCTTTGCCATTTTTCTTCTGTGCTGAAGCAACTTTTTTATTGCCATGTGATTTCTTTTCCATTTTCTCAAATCTTTAAGTAAGATGTTTTATTTGMGAGAAACTAGAAAAGCAAAATGATCTATTGCAGATTTCCCATGTGAAATGTAATTAAAAGAAAAAAAAAACAAACAAAAAAACCCTACCCAATACAAAACACCAAAAAAAAATCTGAAAAGCATGAACATTGCTGGGTTATTTAAGAAGAATAAGAAAAAGACAAGGGAAAAAAAACATAACACAAAAAAAGAAGCCTTAAGACAATCCGCAAGTTACTCTGAATTATTTATGAATTCTGTGAAATGAACTTCCTGCAGAATTTGTTATTTTTTATCTATGGCACAGAAAGATGTGTGTCCCTACATTCACTGTATGGTAAATGTAGGAATCTCTAATACTAAAAATCATATTGAGACATTGGATCTGAAAGTATAGAAAATATACACTGAAATAAGTATCTTGAGCTCTTTGTTGAAAGATCTTTCTTGAAAGATGCTTTGTTTGAGCAGTATGCCTTTGAGATTATGAATAATATTTATTTTAAGTGAGTATCTTCTAACAATCCAAGTTGRCATTCATTCCTGAAGAATTTCTTTTAAGTAAGGCAATCCCCCCCTACACTGGGCTTTGTTTCCACTCATTCTCAGTAAAATTTCTCTTCAACTTGTTTTCATGCTGAGATTCTTATTTGCAAGCATAAAAAGTTTATCACTTCTAACATAACATCTGAAGCTAGGTTGAATTTTARCTCTGATACTGGCCACCTCTTTGACATTTAGTTAACTAATTAATAAAGTCTTASCACATTGAACTGCAAAATGCCATTAAAAAAAAAATCACAAATTTCAGTACAAAAGTTGTTTTTTCTGCTCACTTCTAATTAGAGTTTGTTTTCTTTTTCTTTTTTTTTTTCCATTTGATATCCGGTATCTGCCTTATGTTCTGATTCATGTTTTCAGCCAAGTTCTTTAAAAGCAAGCTGGACACTTCTTTTTAAAATCTTCTCTTTGTTTCTCTCCTCCAACTCATTCATTGAACTCCTCTGTTTCTCAGTCCATTCTGAGGAGCAGTGCCTTCCTTCCTTCCTTCCTTCCTTCGCACACACATAGGAAGAAAGACATAAATGTAGGCTTGCAAAGACATAATGAGAATTACTCCTATTATGCAGCTTTATTTACTGACACACAGAGACCATCACAAATGCCACTGATAAAATCATATTCATGTGTCTTTTTAATAATCTATAAAACATTGAAAGACTGAGATACCATAAGTTAACTGTTTTTTTTTTTTTAAATTTTTCTATACATATTAAAAATCTCAGATGGAATCACTTTCACATGAAAGCTAGTATGATGAAGACCAACAATTTATATAATAGTCCTCTGTTTCTTGATCAAAACAAGAAAATAGTAACAATCCTCTTATTTGTGGAAGTTTCTTTTCTTTTGGAACACCTGCTGAATGTAATTGAGAAGTTTAGCGTGGAAAAAATTAGCAGCCTTTTTTTTTTTTTGTAATTTCCCTAGTGCTTTTAAACAAAAAAGGAGGAAAATTCTCAGGATAATGATATAGCTCCGGTAATTTTAAGTGCACTTTGTGAGTTTGTAAAGTTTTGAAGAGGAGAAAGAGGAAGCAGTTTATCTAACTACCTCTCAGTTATATTTTAATGAATTAAATTAGACATAAGTGAAATAGTACACTATCATCCCAGCTTCCATTTGTCGTCATAACCACACCATTGCATAAAAATACAGTTACTTGATATATTTCCCAAATAAGGTCAAACAGACTTGCTTTTAAAGTGAGATTCCTGCTACAAAGCAATTTCTCATTTCCTGTGTGAAAGGTTTGTTTTTCAGTGTTGTCTACTGGGGTTTGTCCCAATCAGTTTCAGCCTGTGGAATGTGAATACTCCTCTTATTATGACCATTTCCTTAATTTTTACCATTTATGTATTAGAAACACATGTGCTATGAAATCCCATAGAAGTCTTAAAATTAAGTTTTAACATAGTGAGTGAAAAATTCAGAAGCAAGGAATAGTKATGTACCTAAGGGCAGCTATCCTGTTGCCTCTTTCTGTTTTATGCTCCCTGATCATATCATGACATTTGAAGGTCCCTTCCAATAMAAATTGTTCTATGACTTTATTATTTTAGGTGCCAATCTTAGGACAAATCCTGTCCTTCAAAGCCTTATTTGTTTCAATGTTAAATGCTGAATACCTCAGTTGAATATATATATATATACATTAGACTAGATGAGTTCTGTCTGTGATGTTATAAATCATTAGCTGCCTCCTAATGACTTGAATGCTCTAATAGAGCTTGTGGATTATGCCTCAATATGTTAAAAATGGCCATATAGCATATACACAACTTAAGTGATTGTGACTGGCTTGTTTGGCTTTTTTTTTTTTTTATTGTTTTTAAATTTAAAACCAAAGTGTGCAGTGTCATCTAAATAATTTCACTTGAGATACAATTATAGTAAATCTGCTCTGATGTTTTCTGCCTTTATATTTTCTTCAAATATACATTTTCTCTTTCCCCACAAAACAAAATATCACTCACTAACCCTTAACTGGCTGCTTTGAAACATTAATGAAGATAAGAAGACACTTACACTTAAACTACATGAGTRAGAATTTATTTCACTGGGGAGTGAAACAGGAAAAATAAATCATCGCTCTATTCAAAAGAGAGAAATAATTTGGCTAACACTTTGGAAACAATTACAAATTCACATAAATAGAAGATCTGAAAAATTTCATCAAAGTAGTAAATGTGGAGAAAATTGAGTATAATGAAGTCATAGCTTCCAAAGTGCTATAAAGCATCACTTGTTAAACAAACAAACAAACAAACAAACAAACAAACAAACAAAAAAAACCCCACCACAAACTTAAATTTTGAAATTTGAGTGTATCCTTCCTTTGACTTTTCAAGAGCAATTGTGAAATGCAAGTGATCTAGGCAAGGCATCAATGCACTAAATTTCCTCAATATATTAACCACAGGGTATGTGTCACTGACAAAACTGGTACGGTTTSAGTACAGTGTCTTTGTGTTCAAAGAGTGGATAGAAAGACTGCTGTAAGGCATAAAACTATTAACATGATCTWATTTTCATAAGCCTGTCTTCAAATGTAAGCACTCATTATTATATTATTTCCTTGAATAATTCTTTAAGAAAAATAGTTTTGATATGATAGTTTTATCCAGAAGCCTACAATGAAACAAAGTGGTGCATATTTGTTCCCGAGCTTCTCACACCATATGATGAATAGCAGCAATTACAGAAAAGAACAATATTAGTTTTACAGTTATTGTTATTATCCTAAAGTACCAAGAATAAAATCCCATATTTCCCTAGATAGTCCAATCACCACCAAAATATGTGACAGAGGAACATTTTATAATCTCTGTATTTCACACTGGCTGCACAACTAGAAATTGGCAGAGCCAAGTCATTTATATCTCCTTATTACCAGCTTGCAGAAGGCTTTGAGAATATGGGGCTAGTGATGGATATTTCTATAGCAGATGTTGTTTTATTCTATTTTACGRTAGTACATCTACTTCAGATTAGTTCCACTGCAGTTTATTAAAGYAGCAGAAAGAGGTCAACAATAGGAGAATGTGACAYACAACTTGCTTACTCTTGTTTTGTGGAAGAAAACATATTTATACACAAATCAAGAATATTTAAGGCAGAATCAGAGCTCCTTCATTTACAAATTTAGATCTTATTGTGTTGTGCAATTAATTTAAGCTAATACAAAACTTGCTTAAATATGGAACAATTATTTAAATGGAATATTTCTGTTGTAAATTAGGTTTCTACTAAGTGYATTGCGCAGATATTTTCTCAGAGGTTATTATGTACCTAAGTATGTACCTAAGTACAGTAAGTCCAATTGCATTAGAGGATTAAATGAAACGAAAATACCCTGAAAGTACTTTTGATAGTTCTTCCAGAAGGTGAAGTACACTCAAAGCAAACAGGTTTAACTGAATGGAATTTGTATACTTCTGTGTTGTTTTTCAGGGTAGTTGAACTATAATAATTATATTAATTGATACTGAACTTCTAGATCCAAAGATCAAAATAACCTGGATACTCAGACATTTCTTATGCGTTTTTCTGTTGGGTGAGCTTATCTTATCCTGAGGGATCAAGACTGTGATCATCAGTTTGACCAACAGAGATCGAAATTATAACAATCAAGTTTTGTTGAGGGATACAAGGGGTGGTGATTATCTACTGTTAAATAAAAATCTGTATTATTGACTTTGACATATGGTATTTTAGGCATATTAATTCAGGCAGAGGCATCTCTCTAATAATTTTAACAATGGGATTTTACAAAGCTCAGGGAGAATATAATCTATATAAATTACCTGATGGGAGGTAGCAAAGAAGATACACTTGATACTCCAGAGTAGTGTCCACTGAAAGGATAAGTGGAAATGGGCCCAATTTCTAATACAGAAAATCCGCTTAATTGAAACAAAACTGKTTTTTTTTTCTTTTAATTTTTTATTTTATTTTATTTTTTAAAACTCTTAAAATGGTCAAACTGGGCATTGTTATTGTCCTGGGTGACCTGTTTTAGCTGAGCCTGCTCAGAGCAGGACAGTTGGATTAGATGATTCCCAGAGACTCAGAGACTCCTTCCAATCCCAATTATTACGTGAGATTCTGTGAATGCTGCATTGACTGTAGCAGTGTCAATGTAGGGGACCTGAAACCTAAATTCCAYGAGACCCTATCCTCAGCATCCATTTTTCCGAGGTTCCTCCAATTTTACATTTGTACATTCGAACAAATTGAAGCACTWGAAACATATGCTCACTATTGTTTAATATAATTCAAGTTAATGCCACAAGAAAGTTATAGTTGGAAAGAACTATAGGTTCTCTCAGATTATTCAGCATGCACATAATTTTAGCAGATTGTCTCTGAACAGTGTAAATCCAGCATATACTGCTTACTTCATTCATGCTGGTTAGTTTACAAACTACAAATTTGATATTGAGATAGAAAGGGTATTTTTACTTTTTCTTTTTTCTTTTTGTGAAAATATTTCTCTAACCTAAATTCATACACTTTAAACAAAATTAAAGAATCATAACTGTTTGGTTTCTTTTACAAAAATTGCATTATATGTAATAACAATTCTAAACAAACAGCAGTTTCAGTCCAGTCATTTTCTGATTTTGTTGCTATATTGTTTGCAGTGGTGTTCTATGAGCAAACTTCATGTTTTCCCCCACCTTTGTTAAAAATTGTGGCTAAAAACTTACAGACTGGACATTCTGCAGGACTCTCTGGCCTGTGAAGTAAAGATGAGCTCATGGTTACATTCCCCTGTGCCTACCACCTCCCTACTCAAAACATGTCTTGGTCAAGCTTTGCTAAAGCATTGATTTTTTTTTTTTTTTTTTTAAACAAACTTATTGTGTAGTAAAAGAGATTCACAGGGTAATCTTCTTTTCTGTAGAGTGGCATTTAAACATAACACAAAAGAGTCTTCAAATATTTTTGTTACCTTTAACATAGTGGCTTCTGTCTCTTTTGAGGGTGAAAACAGTATTGACCTTTTTTTTTTGTCTTCCCTATCTCTGTTATTTTTAATTCACCTTGTACTTGCATATAAAAACCCCACTRCATTTTGGAAGCTCTACTCCTGTTATAACTGCTGCCTTGTAATTCTGTTTTAAAGATATTAACATTCCTATGCCAGCTGTCTTAGCAGCAAATACATTTCTTGTATTTTTGCTTGGTATAATCAATTTAACTTGTCAGTTTACCCAAAGTGTTTACTACTAAATTGCACTATAAATTGTTGTTACAAGCCATTTTGGTGAACTTAGATAACTTTAGGTCCTACTTTTGTTTACTTGTTTTCTTGTGTGTCTAATATATTGTCATTAAAAACTTTAAATTATGAGTTAAGAAGAATTTAAAATAATGGAGTTGGCTCTTCTCTGAGTTTTGAGGGTTTTTTTAAAAAAACTTATATCTTCATACCTGATCCCTAAAGAACACTGTTCAGAATCATTAGCAGCAAATATGTGTTTACAGCTAGTTTAAATCAATTGCTAATTAACTCCACAAGGCAAAAATGGATTTTTGTTTAGCAGTGAGTTTGCGCTTTTCCTTTATTCTTAACACTCACAGGTGTGAGGTTCAAACTACATTAGCATCTGCTCTGTAGCTGCCTGATCCAAACCCCACAGAAATCAACACAAATTCAGTGGGAAAATTTGATGGGAAAATCTTACGAAAATCCTAAGGTTTATGAAAAATTTTAGATATTAAATTGACAGTACTTTGGAAATGTTACGTTGCTTTCAAATCAGGGTTAGCTTTGAGGTTAGATYGGATTGCACAAGGTCCAGTCACATTTTAGTACCTCTGCAACACCTTTGATGCACCTCTTGTAATKCTTCACAACCCACATTGATTTTTCTTTCCCGTTTTTCTCAGCCTTTCCTGCAAGTTCTGCCAAATGTCTCTTCTTTTGTTGGATAATACAACCAAGAGTCTGACTTCATTTTCTTTAAAAATTCACTAGAAATAATAGAAGAAAGCAATTAGAGCCTGTTTCTGCCTTCTTTTCTTCAGGGTGAACAGACTCRGTTCTCCCAAACACCCCTGGTGTATTCCATAACATGTGTATTACTGCAGCCATAAAAATTAACATATTTCGCACAACATTTTTCTTTTCTTTCTAATAATTAAAAATAAGAACACAAAACAATCTATTGTTGATTATCTTATTATTACTTAGCTTAAATGTAGCTATTATTAGGACAGAATAATGTTCCTATTAGGAGTTTGCAGCTGATTACTGTGCATGCACTTGCCACCATTTTTTATGTAAAGCTCTCATTACTTCCAGCAGGAGTTTTGCAAGCAAATATAATCAAAGGTCTAATGATATGGTCAAATTTGCTCAGGTCATGCTTGCCCTGGCTTTWTTTGGGTTKTTTGGTTATTTTTCTGTTTGTTATGTTTTGGGATTTTCTGAATGAATGAATAAGATTTAAAGCATATATAACAAAATAAATAGAAGCTGAGGAGTTTTGTGGTGGTGATTAAAAAAAAAAAGAAAATAGAAAGCATCAATGACTGTTTGGATTTATGATGGACAATCCCAAAGAATATGCATTGTATAAAAATAATTGTCAAATACAGATGTTGAACATAAATGCTTATTTTATGAACAAAAATACTTATTATATATGTATTTTTGTACTTATTATATATGTGTCTAAAGACGTATACTTTTGGATTAAACATACATGTCTAAAAGAAACATCATGTTATTTGATTACCTCTGCAATTTAAAATATTTTTTTCCATTTTTAATGTATTGTGGTARTCAGTGACTCATATGCAAAATTTTCCTATTGCATAAAAATGGGATTTCAAGACACTTTTTTGAAGAAGTGTTTTTGCATGCAGGAAGGCATAAAATGAACCTGTAAAAAAGGTGAATTTAAGGCTTGYTGCCTTGGGTTTGTGTGTAGTAAAACCCTAAACACAGTAACTCCAGTGTAAATATCAAGTCCAAAAATATTGCTCAGCAATGTCAGGAGAGATTAGCAAAACATTTGGGGAAAAAAAAWCTGTAACAGCTTTAAAAACTGTATTACAAATGATTCTATGTCTAGCCTTTTAAAACACCTACATTCTACAATCTGTAGATGGCAGTCTAATACCAGCCATGAAATCTTAAGAGGTGCTTTTACTTATATAAATACGTATGCWCAGAGAGAAAGAAAAAATATTAGTAAGGTGAAAAGCAGACAGAGGTTTTGTGGTTTAAAATTTTATTTTCCACATAATGAGATAGTAATTGTATAAAGTGMAAATTTTCTGTAAATCTGATTTAAATCTTTCTGTGGTTCTATATTTTGTATATTTGCAGATGGCAATTTCACTGTCACAATGACAATAACACAAATAATTATCTCTAAAATATAGCTGGTATCTAGTAGGAAATAAGTACCTCTGGAAGTGATRGATTACTGTCATGCTTCACTAGACTGGATAAGTGCAGACAATTTCAGAATTGGAGATAATGCTTCCCGTTGGAGAAATGGGAAACTTTTCCTTAATGTGTATTTCTAAAATTATGCTGGTAAGAAATCTTCCACTTAGAAATATAAGATTCCTAAGAAAGTTTTCTCTTAATTACTGTGGAACACTTGGTTTTAATCTGTGAAACTGTAACATAAATTTGTGCATCAGAAAAAAACCTGCATGAGCACACACAC
>NW_026623384.1:1174055-1193210 GCF_030028575.1 Malurus melanocephalus | reverse complement strand
CCCCAGGACAGGGTTTTCCCTCCTGGCTGCCAGGGCACACTGTTGACTTACGCACACACCTTTGCAGCACAGTCTGTGGCAATTAGAGATAAGGAGTGAGAAAATCCCAAAAACAACACAAGGCCATCTAAACAGCCCTGTGACTTCTCTGTATTTGTAATGTCCTTTTTTAATAATGGGATTTCCTTCTGTCTTTGAAGAGCTTTTTAAAGACCTTGTGCAGGGCTGTAATGTAAGCATCTTAMGCAGATTTGCTTCCATTGTGACTTTGTCTTCAAGCCTGTTTTTAGCCTTTCTGGCTTGCAGAACTATCTTGTACATTCTTTTTTTTTAAAACATGAAATTGTTTCTGGTTGATGGTCTGAAGGGTTCTGCATTTGACCAATAGCCCATATTCTGTTCATTTCTTTCCACTGCCAAGATATAAACAGGCTGGTAATAGGTGAATAAAAACTAATTTGCCTCAGCAAAATATAAACATACTTGATATTTCTTAGCTTCCTACTTGATGAAGGCAAATCTTAATTTCACTTGTTCATGAAGTTGCCATGGGAATATATATTAGCTTACCTAAATAACAAAGTATTTATTAAATAAATATATTGTACTGCTAAATTGGCCTCAGCTTTTTGTTGCCTTTCCTTATCCTAAGCAGAAAATGTCCCTTGATTATAAAATCACTGTCTGTGGTTTTGGTTTCATTAGAGAGTCCTCTATAAATTTTCTTCCTCATCTTAAGAGTTAATTTCAGTCAAATTATGCCAATGTCCTTATTTGTCCTTATTTGTCCTTATTTGTCCTTATTTTCTCCTTATTTGTTGCATATTGTCTTTTGTGTAGTCATTGCTTACAACACAAGGTACTCAAAAAAAATCTTCCAAATGAGGTTACCTGGTGTTGAAGGCTGTTTGGTACTACTATGTCAAGATTTGCCTGGCAGAATTTATTTCTATTTATTTGTCAAATCCAGACACATAAACTCCTTCCCTTTCCAAATTATGTGCCCTAGGATGCGGTAAGAAATACCAGTATATGTTGATATTTAAAATGTTTTGTACCTCCCCACTTTATTCAGCATGACCATTTGGCTYGGTTATGTTTTGAATTTGAACCTGTAGAGGTAGATCATAGGAAACATGAAATTGAGGCTGTAGTATTATAAATTTAGTACTTTTATATACAGAAAATTAACTAAATGCTGAATTTTAAAGTGCAGCTTGACTGAGAGAAATTTTGCACAGCATGCAGCATAAAAAGCAATATTCCTGGATTAGAGGAAACATTAAAAAATAAAACCAAAACCCAACCAAAAGGTACTTGAGGTAAAAAAAGAGAGTAATAGGGGGGCAAACCTGGAACCTTAATCACTGCTAATTGTATTTTAATTGTGAGTTTTGGTTAAATCTCTCCATGTCTCAAAATATATTACTATTCTCTCTTCATTGAACATTACAGAGATTCCCCTTTCTGTACAGCTGATCCCCCAATAGTTCTTCCTCATTACTTATGGAAAGGAATCAAAGTAGTATAACATAAATATTGATTAATTTTTTAAAAAATCTTTTCATTAGATCAAAAGAGCACACGTCTGAATCCAGTCACGCTCATATCTCGTATACCATCAAAAAAAAAAAAAAAAAAAAAAAAAAAAAGACAAACTTGGATTTTAGCCAGTACAACATTTTACTTGTTCAATAAAAATATAAAGTAATAAAAGTGAAATCTCAAGTGATTTGAATCAGAGGAAAATCTAATCTAAAACCCACATCTTTTATCATGTGAGGGTTCATGTCTCAGTTTTCATTCTGTGATCTTAAAACTCTTCCTTTTGCAATGTACATTTAATGAGAAAGTACATACAATGAGAAATGTTACAACTGGGAAGTTGAACAATCTCAATTGCTCACAGAAACAGTAGTATATTTCTTTCCATCAATCCCACAAATGCTCAAATCTCCATCTAGTCTGTCTGAAGTAACAGGGTACAATTTGAATTCCATGTGTAGCTACCATATGCAGCAGTGTTACACCTGAGAYGAATTTGACCTGAAGGCTTTGCTTTTCATCAGTGACACAGATTTGCTCACTGCTATTCAAAATGAAAGATAAGCACTAAATCAAATACAATCTGTGTCAGCTTATGAAATGACTGTCTCATAAATTGGATAGTGTTGGGCAAAGCCACCAAAAAAATCTGAGTAACTGGAAATAAAGAAGGGTTACTAAATCTGCTTATCTGTAATGTGAACAACTTGAGTTCAGCTCATTTCCTTCATTAAGGAAGAAGATGTATTCAYTGGAGTCACTAAACCAGCAAACTCAGAACCAACTCTGACAATGGACTCCCACATCTGAAGGACAACATTTTAAGTCAATCCAATRATTAAAATCTGGGATGTACAAAATGAGATATATCAGATTAAAAGAGAGGTCTAATGCTTTGTGAAGAGTGTCAGCAATTGATAATTTATCTTTGTTTGTTTTGCTAATATAGCAGTGAAGTAGCTAATCTGATTCATACCAAATAAGGTTTACTACCAATATTATAACAAATGTTTCAGCAGTTCATTCAATTCAATTCAAATAATTTTATTATGGGAGAGTGTGTGAAGGCCATTTTGACACATCCAGCACCTGGAAGCAATTTCTGACTAAAGAAAATAAGAAAATTTTGTTCTATGACAAAAGAAGTTTAATGTTGTTTTTAGTAAATTAAATATGGAGTAGGGAGCATATGCTTTGGTGCTGGGTGAGATTGTAACTAGATAAACAATCAAAAGACACACAATAGACAAGTGTTACGCTTAACAAAAAGTAGTATTGCAACCTACTTTGTGTTTTCATGTGGTCTCACTGGTTTTCTTTTACAAAATATGATCTTTMATGTCTTTTCTAATGCCATTAGGATTCTGAAGCACGGAGCATACCACAGGTCATTAAGAGACAATGTGGTTATCACTCAGTGATATGTTTGATGTATTCCTGTTGAATTTTTGCTGGATCTTAACAGAAAATAGCTTTTCATAGCTTACATAATTTCTATAGAACTCTTAATATGTGGATTTCCTTGGCTTCTTGGGTTTCCATTTAGTCTCATTTAGACAGAAAATTTTGTAAAGTAAAATCTAATGTCATATTTGGTATATTGCATATGATTGTCCACATGTATTTTTAACAAATACATGGATGCAGTTTAAGACTAGAACACATTACACATTTTGGGAAACATTTCTGTATATTCTTACTTCTCAAATAAGAAGCMTCATTAGTGACTTGCCTTTCTATAAATAGAATAAATTATGCTCGTTACCACTTTATCAAAATATTGCAAGGACAAGTACACTGACGTTGCATCCAGTTTTGTATAAAAAATACCAGCTCTGTTAATTGTAACAGGTAGATGCAAGTTCATTGTACAGAGCCTATTACCTCCAAAATAACACTGTGGAAATAAAACTTGTTTAAGACTGAAACAAGTTTTAGACTGAAACAAGTTTTAGACTGAAACACAGAGACAAGCTTACCCACAAAAGACTACTTGTTGAGCATTAAACCACATACTTTTAGGAAATATTTCTCATACATGACACCTACTAGAATTCCCAGGTATCCTAATAACTACTAGTAGTTATTACTACTATTACTACTATTACTAGTTACTACTAGTAGCAACTAGTGTTATGAGCTGGCCAGTTAAAATACCTGCATATCAGTGAGGTGTAGTATTTCTTGTTTCTGCTTCTAGGCATGTATACATAAATCCTGTAAAAGCTGAGCTGCTCAGCACTAAAGCCAAGTTATAAATGTAATTTAGCTAACAGCAAATATGGTCAGACCACACCAATTTATGCATGAAGACATTCACAATACTCATATCAAATGGGAGGTCCAAATTAAAAATCTACAACTCCAAAAATATCCCAGAGAGAGGACTAAAATGAGTTTTGCCTTAATCAGTATCAAAACTTTCCTGTTGCAAGCACATTAAGTTTAATATAAAAAAGGATCACACACAAAAAAAAAAATAAATCCCCACAAAACATGGAATTATATTTCTGATTTCTGCCAAAATATGAGTTGTCTAAATTTTGGCTAACATGTGCATTTAGTTGTTACAGGAAATGGTTGTGATGGTTAACATTTCATCAGGAAGAGGAAGATTCAGGTGCACCTGTGTTGTGATGAAGGTGAAATGTTTTACTATTAATTTAACAAATAAAACTGGTTTTCATCCATCTAAATTAGGGGAAAGAAATAGCCAGGAATGTTTAAAAGTGGATCTTTTATTATAAAAAATATCTTACCTCATAAATTCTGTTTATATCTAAAGCATTTGGTWTTAGTTTATTGAACTTCCAAAACAAAGATTTATTTTTTCCTGCACTGACTGAAATAATTTCTGCTTGGTAYTTTTTGCTGCATTTATTTTCCTCACAACAACTGGGCTTATGACAACTCACTTGTYACACTGCCGAATGATTATAATCAGCTGATAATTGAGGCTTTGTGCTAGTTAGCCTTTGCAAATTCAATTTCTTTAGCTAAAATGGTATAATTACAGCCAGATTTATAAATCAGTATTGCATGTTAATTACAAATATCAGAAAATAAAAGCCAAAATACTATCCTTAATAAACTGAAGGTTAAACATTCACAGAATACATAAATAAATTGCTCTGTTTTCCCTCTCATCCCAATTTTYGAGAAAATACTTTTATGCTTTGCAGTAACATAATTCCTACATTCATCCACTTTGCATGTATTGAGTTCAATTTGTTCTTAGAAATTTTGGGGTGTTTCTAACATATTGAAAGGAGAAATATTTTAGAGGAACAGACACCACGCTGTTCAAAGACAAGAAAGTTCTCAGGTTGTTTGTTTCTGCTTTCTCACAGAAGATAAACACTGACACCTAATCTTGATTGCAATCGCATTTTAATGACATTCCTTATCCTTCCCAAWCTTTCAGTTTATAATTCTCTAACCTTCTAGTGAATTTAAAGACAGAGAGAGAAAGAAAGACACTCAGTTTGGATGTGTGGTAATTGGCAAAAGGAAGAGTCAATTATCACAGATTATTAACACAGACATGCTACATCTGGTAGTGACTGGGTCTGTTTGTCTAGAAATACCTATCAAACAAATAATTAAAATCAAGTGTTGGCAGATGTGGATCTTGCCTCTCATGATTGCTTTATCCTGACAGGATTTGATAAAGTCTTGCAGTTTAATTTCTGGGTTGTTGAGTTTTTTTTTAAATAATATCTTAGATGTTCAAAAGAATGTATGTACAATGCATGGAAAGACTACCTAGGAAAATTAGACATCTGTCTGTGTTTATCTTGATTTTCCCAATTGTACTGTCTTAAACTCTGTTAAAAGGATGTGGAAAGTAGAAACAATCTGTATTCTTATTGTGCATTTGCAGCCCTATAGGAAAACCTGCTGGGATTGGCTGCAGATGGCTTCATCTCAGAAGAAGAATGTGCTTCCTAACACTTGCTTGTTGTGTATGCATGATCAAGCAACAGTCAATGGTTTCCTGTGCCTCATTAGCTGTACTGACAGGAAGAAGTATGATTCTCCAAAAATACCTGCCCTTCTTCCCGTCTAAGGTAACAYTGCACAGAAGAAACACCAAGAAAGTTGAATTTTGTGATTGGGTTTTTTTTTAATAGAACAAATCAAGAAGCAATAAGAGTTGTAAAAAGTAGCATAAAATTATGTTCAAATTCTTGACAAGAATTTCACATTATAGTAGCCTAAGCTTTTGATATGTATGTCTTAATCCTCTCTCATTAAATAAAAAGAAGGAATTTTCATTTGGCAAGTGCTCCTTGGATTTTTTAATTTGTTTTGTTTTTTTTTAAGTTACAAATGTACAACTCAAGCTTCTAAAAAAATTTCCTGCTCTTGAAGAATCTCAGATGTTGTAGCATAACTCTGTGCATGTAAACCAGGATTCCTTAAATACCTTCTTTAATGTTCTGTGTTTTGACCTTCAGGGACAAAGGCAGGGATGAAACTTCTTGGATTTCTGTTGCAGCAGTGAGACCTGTGGAAGTTAAAAGAGAAATCAGCAGAAACACTTARAGTTCATAATTTTTTTCCTGACTTGTTCATGTAGTTGTAATCAAGTCACTCTTTCTCCCTGTAGGTTTGCTACCATTTCTACCATTTTTCTATTTTCACTATACCTTGTAGGATTCACATCATCCTGAATAATGTATTTAAAACCAGTGGGCTGGTGAGCACCTCAAGAGATCCTTTCTGTTGACTATAAAGGAAATCCTTTTGATTCAGGTGTGACAGCTGTGCTAAATTCTGCCCAGGCAGTTTCAGTCCTTGTCCCTAAACTAATATTTCCCAGTTTAAACACTTCTTTCTCCTACATCTCCCTAAATGAAATATGRAAGTATGGTAATAAAATGACCATAAAAGTTACTGCAGTCTAATGCAGCACATTTTTTCATAATTGTGAAAGATACACTTATTTCTAACCTTGAAAGTTTCTGAGACAACAGCCTTAAAGTCCTGACAAACTCAGGACTGCTTATCTAAGCTGTGATAACTCCCCCTGGAAAATATACAGCTGTCAATTAGTGTGTCTAGTTCACTGGGGAATTATCACAACAAATAAGTTCCCCCAAATTCTTCCAAAAAAATGGTAGGGTGTATTTAAAGGCAAGGCCAGCAGGTCAAGCGAGGTGATTCTGCCCCTCTGCTCTTGTGAGACCCCCACCTGCAGTGCTGCATCCTCCTCTGGGGTCTCCAGAAAAGGAGAGATGYGGATCTGTTGGACCAAACCCAGGGAAGAGTCAGAAAGATGATTTGAGAGCTGAAGCAACTCCTCCCTGGAGACAGACTGAGACAGCTGGAGAGCCGAATTGCAACCTTCCAGTACTTCAAGGGAGCTTGTAAAAATATGGTGAGTGACTTTTCACATGGACAGATAGTGATAGAACAAGTTAAAAGAGGAGAGATTAATATTAGATGTTAGGAGGAAATCCTTTACTGTGAGGATGGTGAGACACTGACACAGATTTCCCAGAGAATTTGTGGGTGCCACATCCCTGGAGCTGTTCAAGGCCAGGCTGGATGGGGCTCTAGACAACCTGATCTAGTTGGTGGTCCCTCTGCTCGTGGTGGGATCTAGATGATCTTTRAAGTCCCTTACAACTCAAATCATTCTGTGATCCTATGATTCTGTTTATGCTGGTTTTTTTTTTTTTCAATGGGAAATGTGTACTATGCAGAAGAGACGATGAAATATTATTCTGCATAGATTTTGTTGGTATTTTCTCAAAATAAACTGTGTAATGCATGCAATTTCTACTCACTCTTTCATTTTATCATTTGGAATTCTGTCTTGCATTCTAATAAGACTGCCCCTAAATAACTATGATTCCAATAATCAGATTTATTTTTCTTCATCTTTATGGTGGTGTTTTTTTGTCTCACATACATTTTAGAGTACGCRTTTATACAAAACCATTAATTATTCTGGCAGGGTAGATTAAGCCCTTCAGTCAAATGCATGTGCCTAACTCAAACCTCACTTTGAAAGTAAACATCAAAATAGATGTGCACATGTTTTTGAGAGGATTGACAACCTAGAATTACTCATTCATTGGGGTTGTAGCTCTTTGGGTCTTTAGAATATGAATTAGCTGYCCTAATTAAGTGCCTTGATGAAAGMCTAGAAGYCCAATATTGAGAATCAATTAAAAAATTCTTGGCTCTATTTAAGAAAAACCTTAAATTTTAACATCAGTTATGTATCTACAAGGATGTATTTTTTTCATGCACTTGGTCTCTAAATACTCAATAAATGCATATGTTATATTTTTTTTTTTTAATGAGAAATAATATGCATCTTGTATTATGAATACCAGACTATTTTTTTAGAGRCTGCTGTCTGCCACACAGACTATATTGGAAACAGTTCTAGCCATTACAGTCATTTTTTGACCTGTTACATATTCCTCCAGTGACAAAATATTTCAGTGCTCAAGCACAATGAACTGAGTCAAAGTCAACAGGCTAATTTTTTTTAATCTTCTCATTCTTAGAGATATTTTACATTAAATGAGGCAGACTAAGTTTATTTGTAAATTAGTAATAAACACAAACAAGTCATGGATTTTTTTTTTTTATTTTTTTTTTATTTTTTTTTTAAAGTAAAAGTAACCAGGATGTTGGGATTGCTGATAGCACTGTTTTTAACTACCTAAGGAGTGCTTAGTAACAACAGTAAAGTTGTGTTTAGCTCCGTAAGCCATAGATGATACAGCTTCATCCTTTCTCAATCTAGTGAACATGTGTGACAGTCACTAAGGGAGCAGACATTAATTCAGCTTTCAGCTCTCAGAAACCTTTGTTGTTTTCACAGATATTACTTATTTTCTGAGGTATAGGTAAGTTATTTAYTTGTGGTAGAGTCTAACAAATTATTCCAGTTTTGAAGGAAGAATTTTGTTTTTAAATGTCTAGCTTGTAAAAAATAAATCAAATGAATGAATTAATAGGCAGTTGTATTACACTGTCATAATTGAAGCACAAAATAGAGGTTTTGGAAAAAAAAAATAAAATTGGTGGGTTGGTTTTTTTTTGGGTTTTTTTTTTTTTTTTTTGTTTTTTTTTTTTTTTTTTTTTGAGAGGGAATCTTTAATAAAGTACTTCCCATCTTCACTGTCCATCCCAGCTGTCTTCCCCTAATCTCCTTAACTTTAAATTTGTCTAAAAGAGGCCATCAGTTACTCAGAACAAAAAGTCACACAGGGTGGCTTTGCTTTTCTCTTTCACTGGCTCTTCTCCTTCAGAAGGACAAGATGTGGATCTGGGCAATCCTCAAGAGCTGTAGAAGGGCAGGTTCATTTCTAGTCCTGTTAGAAGCCTGGAGGGGGCTGCTGGGCACCGAGCCTGAGAGCTAGTTAAGGAGAAAAAAGTGTGTAATAGTGGATGTGAAAGAGAGGGAATAGCTTCAGGAACACACACCTGCCTCTTCAGACTTGTCTCTGACAGGAGAGGTAGCAGCAAGAGCTGACAGGGCAAAGATCTCTTTTGCCTTTTTGACTTGTTTGGCTTCAAACGCCATTGCCTTTTTCTGCTACTTTTCCTGTAGTGTTGAGGGTACTTCTGTCAAATATACTGGTAATTTTCTTTGCAGCCATAGATAAAAGTAGTAGTGTTTCAACTGTTATAAGCTAATGATACAAGAGTAGCAAGGGTTGTAAGCAACAATACAAATCTTTATGACACCACTGATGCAGCAGGAAGACAAGAGGATTTTTTATTCAATGTCCCTAAAAAGACTCATCTGACCTTTCTTGTTACACTGTGGTAAGTGTAATGGGAATTGTTAAGGGCACTCTTCTCTCTTTGTTCCACAGAGGTTAACTGCTGGTCACCTCCTTCTGTTGCCACCTCTCTACTCCASAGGTGCTGACTATTCTTCTCTCTCAAGTGGTCTGATAGATTACCATAACTATTTCCAGAGCAACTGTAAGTGGTGTTTAGTTTGTATTTTGTTGCTTCTTGTCACACATGCTGGAAGACTTCTGTATATGGATGTGAATATGCAAGCATATGTGTAAACATTGTCAAAGCTTGAAAGCTACAAATCACCAATGGCTAATAGAGATTGGTTTAATTGTTCTACCTTCTGTTTGCAATGTTTGCACATTGTCTGTGTAGGCATCCTTCTTGCTACCCCTTTGATCTTCTATCTGCCATGATAGTGTACAATARCCTTCAACATTTATGTGCTTTACAGCAGTGTTAGTGATGAATAGGAAAGTATTGTAAGTTATTTTTTTCCTTTATACCTTACATAAAGCAGTTGTCTTTGATTCTTCATCTTGTATAGTTTTCCCCTTTGATTTCCTCCAGCCACAGAAACAGCACTGGAAATTCTCTGTTTCAAAGGAATTTTTATTGTATAATAAATATCCATGTGTGTTGAAGTATAGCATATCAACACAGTGGAGGGTTTTTTCTTGAAAATACTGCTAGAATGTAGCAGCAGGACACAAGAGACATAAATGATCAATTAGTTACATAAACAATTGACAGTTATAACAAGTCATTTTCAAAATGCATCTCTTCCTTTTTATATAACTCAAAAGAAGAATAATATAATATACGCAAACTATGTTATGAGATAATTACAGATAAGGTCACACTTTTATGTAAAATTGAAATAAGATGAAATGAGGTTTTGTTCTTTTTCCCCCAATGCAGATGGGAATTACTTCTATGAAAAAACTTCTTGTCAAGTGAGAAACCAAAGTGAAGAAAATATAGGCGTGAAAACCAATCTAGGCAAGTACACTCGAGAATGTGCACAGCTGGTCTTTTGCCAGAGTAGAAAATTTGATAGCATGACTACAAAATACTTGTGAGCACTGTGCAGATATCCCCAAGCCAGGACTCAAAGCGAGTTCTGACACAGTTGAGTTTTTCTGTATGCCCAGGCTSAATTGCCAGGCTGAAAGGGAGACCATGCAGTTTAAACCCGGTGGGGTGTGGATGCCAGCACACAGCTCCTGGGATCAGATGGCTGTATGCATATTTCAGTCCCAGAAGTGTTGTACTGTGGCTCCATGTTTAAAAGAAAAAGAATAAGGAAAAGAAAAAACCCAAGCAAAACAAAAGAGTAAACAGAGGCAGCAGGCAAATTCAGCTGACTGAACTGGTGATTATTTGCATTACTTCCCTATTCTTTATGGCAGGATGTTAGCTACTGTGTATCGTCCCTTTGAGGTTATATCCAGAGGTAGTGCAGTAGAGACCTCTGTCTACAGGTAAGGTTGATATGGATTTGATGGTTGTTCTTGAATACTTAATGTGTCAGGCCTTAAGCATTCTTCCAACAAAACAGGCTTTGTGTCATCATTTGTATCATGATACATCCATATCACATCTCAAAGCAAAGTCACAAATTACGGTGATTTCATATTATACCAGCACAGAATCACAGAATCGTTTTTATTCTGAAAGACCTCTAAGATACTTGAGTCCAGCCTTTGGCCAATCACTACCTTAGCAACTAAATCACATCATTAAATGTCACATCCAGTCATTTCYTAAACACCTCCAAGACGGATGACTCCACCACTTCCCTGGGCAGTCCATTCCAAAGTTTGGTAATCCTTTATATGAAGAAATTCCTTCTAATATCCCCCCTGAACCACCCTTGGTGAGCCTGTCTTGAGGCTATTGTCCTCTCATCCTGTCACTTGTTGCCTGACAGAAGAGGCTGACCCCCACCTGCTACACCCTCCTTTCAGGTAATTATAGAGAGTGATAAGGTGACCCCTGATCCTCCTTTCTCCAGGCTAAACACCACCAGCTCCCTCAGGTGCTCCTCAGAGGACTCACTGTTCAGACCCTTCACCAGCTTTGTTACCCTTCTCTGGAGACACTCCAGCACCTCAATGCCTTTCTTGTAGTGAGTGGCCCAAAGTGGACACAGGATTCAARGWGTGTCCTTSCCAGTGCTGAGTACAGGGGGTAGGGGGACAATCACTCCTGCTACTGCTACACTATTGCTGATACAGGCCAGGAYGCCACTGGCCTTCTTGGCTACCTGGGCACTGCTGGCTTATGTTCAGCCACTGTCAATCAGCACCCCAGGTCCTTTTCTGCTGGACCACCTCCTAGCTATTCTGATCTTGGCTTGTAGTGCTGCATGAGATTTTGACCCATGAGGATCCAGTGGGACCCTGGCCTTGTTAAACATCATACYGCTGGCCTGGGCCCATTGTCCCAGCCTGCCCAGGTCTCTCTGCARGTCCTTYCCACCCTCCAGCAGATCAACACTCACACCCAACTTAGTGTCATTTGCAAATTTACAGAGGTTGTACTCAATCCCCTTGTCCAGACTATCAATAAAGATGTTAAACAGGACTGAGCCTGACAATGAGCCTTCTGGAATAGCACTCTTGACCAGTCACCAATAGCACTGGTCCTCACTGCTCTCTGGGTACAACCATCCAGCCTGTTAACTCAGCAAAGATTGTATGTGTCAGAGCAGTGGGCTGCCAGCATCTCTAGGAGGATGCAATAAAAAACAGTACCAAACGCTTTGCTGAAGTYCAGGTAGACAAAATCCACAGTCTTTCTTTCATCCACAAGGTCAGAAAAGGCYACCTGATCAAAAACAGGAGGTTAGGCTGGTCAGGAAGGACCTGTCTTTTCTAAAACYATGCGGGCTGGGCCTGATCCCTTGGTTGTCCTGTTGTGCTGTGTGATCACACTTGCAGGCTAGAATCCTCATTTTATACAGRTGAACAAACCCCATCTGTCTCCAGCAGCTAAGGAGCCATATCATTTACCCTATGATCAAAAAAGCCAAGATTCCACCAATGACACCWGTCTTTAAGCCACATGTTGATTACATGGGATCTCTTGCTCCTTTTGGCATTTTTCCCTGCTACCAAAGGAATTTAGAAGGACATCACCTGTGCTCCTGACCCTTGAACCAGTCTCCCCAGTGCCCTGAAGTCCTTTGTGACTCCCCTAGGACTTGTCTCATCTGCCTTCTAGTTGCCACCCTAGACAGCCATTAGTGAGTAATAATCARAGGGCTGAATTTACCCAGGGAGCCTCTTACCTGGGTCCCGGGGAAGCAGAAGATTTCCCTGTGGCACTGGCCCATCTGGCACACRGAGCCCTCAGCTCCCCTCATAACGGGGTCGCCTATTACAGTTCTTCTTYCTTTCCCAACACCTTCAGTTGTGATTCATCTGGCTGACTTGTTCTGTGCAATTCCCCAATCTCCACTGTCATTTACCTGAATCTCAAGTTCCAAAGAATTTTACCTGTTTTGTGAGAGCACTTGGGAAGATGAAGGGAGGACTGAAGAGCACAGAGAGTTTCATATCATGATACAAACCTAATAAGGTGCAGGGCTGGAAGGCTTYTCTTTAATGTTTAATATACATATTCAATGAGTTTAAAAGCCAATTACTATAGTCAAACTAAATTTTACATTCTAGAAAAGTAGCTTTGACATGGAACGCATACTATTCTTCCTRTAATATCAGAAGTTTAACATTGTTCTAATACATTTTTAAGTGAACAAATTAGATTTAATTTGAGACCTAAATGTTTCTTCCAGGGCAAGAGAGACTAGTATCCTAATGGGATATTTTTTTTAGATTGTCAGGATCTCATAAATTTCTATTGTTAGCCATAAACTGTTCAAGAAAATTCATCTTCTARAAACTTTTCAGAAAAAAACCCAAAACTTTTGAGTTATAAAAACAACAAAAGAAAATAGGTATTATAGGATCCTCTCTCCACTGATCCACAGAGAATGGGCTCTTAAAGTCCTCAACTGCAAAGTCATGGATTTTCACTTCAAGGTTTTAACACAGGAGGTCTCCATTTGATCCTTATGTGTCACCCTAGCCTAAGGCTGTCACAAAGACACATTTGTAAAAGTGTACAAAGCAAAGCAGAGAAAAATGCAGTTTGAAGGAAAAACAAGTCAATCAATACCATTTCAGAGAAAAAGACAAATGTAATAAGTCATGAAGAATTAATATTAATTTGCAACTGTGTGGAAGCAAAACAGAGAAATCATGCCTGAGGCCATGCCCCTCCAGCTGCACTGTTTATTTTCAGAGCTGTTTTGCTTCCTGAGCGCTRTCAAGATATTAAAAAAATATTTATTTATTTTAGAAGTATATAATAAGCTACTTTTCATACAATTGATATTTTTGGTGATTTTAGGGAAAATGATTGGTATTTTTTCATTCCTTGGCTTAAGTTTATGGACAATGGTGTTTTTTTTTTCTTGTTCGTCTCTAGGGTTTTGTAATTGCTGACTCACTGAGATTCCTCAGAGTACTAGATATTTTTTTTTTATTTGAAAATATAAACACACATGAGCAGAACAGTTTCAGCAAATAAGATCATTTATATTTTATGTTTTTTAGTTCTTCACTGATTTGATTCAGAAGTAATTCTGTCCTGTTTGGCTCTTCTGCTTGTCTTTGGCAGTTTCTTGTTTGACATGTATTATCACTACATCAGTGTATTGATTTGCAGAACACCTCTGCTATTTGGAGTTACATAGTCATCATTTGCTGCTTACAGCCATGGTGATGACTGGGATTTTATCAYACTATCTGTTTGAAACTTAGATCTTCCTTAAAGATTAGAGGAAAAAATATACTATAATCAGAGCTGAAATATTTTTCTGGTCAAAYGAGTATTATGAAGAGGTATGAGGCAGAACCTGATAAATCATCCAGAATCCATTCTTCAGCAGTRGAAGCTAATTACACTGATCCTTCAAGTGAGCCTCAAGATTCCTAGAGAGAGTATTTTTGATAGTTTTTCACACTCACAACTCTCTGTAAGAAACCTTAAKACTTGATATTAAAGTAATGCTTCATAAAATCTGTTGTATTGGATAATAAATAAGGAAAATTTTGGTGGTCCTAGGAGAAGGGATTTTATTAAGAGAATTACTTGGAGAGATACTGCAGCTATAGTGAGAACTGCAACTTTTGGTATAATGATAGCTGCTGCTGTTGCTTGTTCTATACTTTTGCCTGTTGCTACCTTTCCCCCAGTTTTTGAGAACCATTCAATTTGGCTTGCTAGAAGATGAGACCAGCTCAGTTAAATGGAGTCTGTTACTCAAATTTCATGACCAATTTTTCATACATTATAATTTTGTGAAATTTAAAAATGTTTGGCACAAAATTTTGCAACTGATTTCTTTGAATATTTTTAGTTGTAGAAAAAGAGTTTCATTTTCATATTTTTAGTATTCAAAATGAGATTTTAAGATTTTCTATAAATCRCTTGATTTTCCATGCTTTCTGATATGAAATTTAGTAAAAAAGTGGATAACATTGTGATTATCTCTGTATTTTCCTCTGCAGTAAATAACCCTAWTACTCATTTCAAGATCCGTTCTATACTCTATAAGCACAAAGTCTATGTAAAAAAAAATAGTTATAAACAAATATTGAATGTATATGTACACAAAAGGCTTGTGAAATAAAGTCACAGAAACAACTTCAAATCTGTCATTTCTTATCATCTCAGTAACTTGTTTTGTGCCATCTTTATTTAATGTGGTGTCATGGTTTCTGCGGGACCCTGCACATATTTTTAATATGCACTTGATAGCTACGAAGATTTATATGATATCTATAATGGGAAATTGGTATATTTCTCACTTCTTTTGAAAACTGGCTATCACTTACCGAGACCCTAGAGGAAGAATTCATATCACCTACTTTTAAGCTTTCACACTGTAAGCATTTCTATCTGAGCTACTCACTATATGGTATTTTGTAGCTGCTCAGTACAGACAGAGACACAGATACATTTTATCTGCTTTGGATGCCTATTTTCATGTAAAATAAATTTTCTTTAGGATGTGCATATTTTTTCTCTATTAACTTGAAATGAAGTTTAGGAGGACTAGCTCAGGCATATAGGTCTGCACATTGTATAGTTGCACTTGGTACGAAGCCCACTAAAGGAAACCATGAAGAGAAACRTCAGCAATGTCTTTGCACTTAATCTCATTGCATAGACCTGCCTTGGAACAAGTTCTGTCTTTCTTGCTTGCTTCTGTGATTTAATCTAAAATGATGCGGTTATTTATGCATCCAATTCTATTATTAGCTTCAATGTTTCTCCCTTTTTTATGTTTGCTGCTGATTGTAAAAGGAGGTAGTAAGCATTCATTTACTAATTGTCTCTTATTAAAGCCGATCCTATTAGTGAAGGAAAACAAGCATTTCACTTCCTCAGTTTTTTCATTTTCATTTTCATTTCCTCCTCATTAATGCATTGCCCTTGTCACTCAAGGAAGACCTCCAAACAAGAGTTAAAACCAGAGAAMTCCAAGACAGTTTTTCTTGTTTTGTATAAATCTCTTCACATTGCCATATACACTCTACATGCAAAAGGTTTGGCAAGGACAAGAAACGATTTATTTCCTTGAGGCTTGGTGTAAGAAAGCAAAGTCTGGAGTACACTGCAAACAAAAACTCTGTTCCCATTTGAAACAGAGGGCTTAGCATTTCTGCATTGTGTAGGGTGTATTATGTTTCAACCTTAGCTGTGCACCCTTCTGTACACAGTAGCAGAGATATATTGTTTTAGATGTATCTTTAAGGTCTTGAAATCTGTTATGGAGTCAGAATCACATTACAGTAAAGGAGAAAATGCAGTGCTTTGGAATCCCATAATATTCTTATTTTAAATCTGGAGCTGGGAGTGGGTAGAGGAAGACATATGACAAACAAAACAATTACTTCAGTCCTCCATTTGAAAAGTCTATTTTCAAAGTGAAAACAAAACCTTTTGCCATGAAGGACATTTTATTTAACAGTGTTTAAATGTTTTCCACATTTTAGTGATGTTTYCATGGCAGGCCAATAAATTTGAAAGTGATAACAAAAATGGAAGCTATGATGGATATTATTTGGTTGGTTTTGGGGATTTTTTTTCTTTTCTGTTTAATACTAGACATACAAAGTTATTGAGGAGATTTTAGTGTATTTTCAGCAAGGGGTGGATTCCTCTGAGAGGAAATGGATTAATCAGGTTAAAAGGGTTGATTTAATGCTACTTTATAAATCAATAAAGTGCAGTCATGAGATTCACACAAATTATTTTCATGAAGATTTTTTTTGAGACTTTTAGATGCCACAGGCTCCCTCTGCATCTGCAACAACAYAATTGGAATGGGGTCTTACTTAACATCACTTTAATGGATCTGGTTATTATTTCAGCATAAGAGTTGTTTATCACAGTAGGGAAGTCTAACATAGAATGAACCAGGACTATTAAGGTTCCATGGTTAGGATATTTACTGCAGATATACTGTAATATTTCAATACAATATTTATCAGAATATATAGTGAAGGCAAAAAGTATTCACCTGAAAAGTTTATTTGCTTTTTTTTCATATTCTGCAAGTAATATGGTAAAGACAGGAATCATTTATTCATCATTTATTTTAATGGAGATTATTTAGAGAATTTTTAATTACTGTATGAGAAATGTTAAATATACCTGAAAGTCTGCTACAGAGGAAACCTATTGCAGCAACATTCCTAATACATAGGCTCAGACCACAGATGGTGAAACAAGAAGAAACAGCAAAAAATGTAATTCCTCCCCCTTGCTTCTTAAACACATTGTCATTCACAGAACACAAATGGATTCTGATTTTGACTCTTTCTTGTTTGTTCATCTGAGTTTCATTCATGGGACCAAGAGAAAAATCTCCTTTGGTCCTCATTTTGCTGGAATTGCATACAGAATACCTGGAAAATGCTCCTTTGCCCATTTAAAGGCCTAGAAGATACTCCAGTGACTTTAGTATTCTTGGGGCACTGAGGCTGTTTGTCTGACTGTAAGAGTATAACATTTCATACGGATACTAGGAACTTTCAGGGATTAATTTGCTGAGATGCCAAGGAATTTTAACTCTATCATGTAAACTCTGTGGAAACAGAAAGGAGTCAGAATACATATGAATTAAATCTYGAGATAAACTCTTCTGTGCTTCAGTTTCTGATTTGAGTAGAAAGCCTGTAAATAAAATACAATGAAGTGAATGTAATCTAGCAATAAAAATGCATAGCAATCAACAATATTCCATAGTGCAAGAAACTAGATTCTCCAGGAAAAGATTGACAAATGTATCGCATTTGAGTTATCCACACAGCTTTCATTAACCACCATTAATAAAGTAGCAAGAACTGCACAAATACCATAAACATCACAATGAGGTACCGATGCCCTTTTCTAATTCTGTGAATTTATTTCCACCTGATGCACTGATTGCAAAAAATATTTGTACAGAAACACTGTAGCAATTGGTCACCATATCTTCTGAAAAAAAAAATCAGAGTAGTGCAATTTACCAATAAAAGAATACCCATTTTTTGTGTCCAGTGAATTATTTYTTCTATTATTATTGAAACTTCCTGGTAAGATTTTGCATCTATTGTCATCTCTTTTTACAAAAYGAGTTTCTGTTAACCACATAAAATTACATTTCTCCAGTGAGTGGTTTCAGAAACCTTTACTTCATTGAGATATTTGATTTATTCTTTTCCTGCTCAAGGAAATAGATATGAGGTGTTAGGGGGGCACAACACACCACAGAGGCTACTTTAATTCCTTACTTTCTTTAGAAACAATAAGAACCAATTTTGTTAAACTATTCTTCATTCAGAAAAAAATAAGATATAATCCCGGTTTTGGCTTTCAATTTTTTCCAGGTCTCATAGCATTTAGCTATTTTCTAAAGCTGTGTCATCATTTTTCACTTGCAGTCTGCTTGTTTTATTATTTGCTGTAACAGGAAACACTGAGAAAAGAAAACAAATGTTCAAAAACCAAATGGAAAATGATAGGCAGACTTGTTTTATTACATCACATGACTTTAAGTGATTCTGTGTGGTCTCAGCTATGATTTCTGAATGTGTATAATACAGTTTCCTCTCTAGACATATTCCAATATTTGTTGATAGGTTTGCTTCACTTCTGCTTTCTGAACTCTCATAGTGCCTACCATTTGCACTGCCTTTCCTGCAATAATTCTACAATTAAAATGTTTTCTTGAAATTGTACTGGCTCCACTGTAGTAATTTTTTTTTTTATCATGCAGTCATTGTCTACTCAGTTTCCTCTTTATTCCTTGCATTTTTCACCTCACTCTATTGTAATCAATCAGTACTGCTGTTCTTTCCCCATCCTATTCCATTACTTTAAGCCATTTTTCCTTCTCTCTCACAAGCTAAGTGTATAAAACATCATTTTTCTTGTCTATCTCTTACCAAAAAAATATTTGCAGTCTTTCACTGGAAAAATATTCCCTATATCAGAGCATTTTCTTTTGTAATCTTTTCTTTTCTCACTCAAGGAAGTCTCACTACATTCATTCAAGGACTACATGAGGGAAAATTTATGTGAGCAAGGTCAACCAGTCAATGCTTTGTGTTATTCTTAGAATTCATATATTTTTGTAAGTTTTAAAATGTCTCTTGCACCTCATTTAAGTTTTATATTAATGCATTGGAGAAAACCTAGAGAGGTACTCATGTATTAAGGAAGCTCATTAGATGTCCTTGAGACAATTTATCAAATGGACAGTGAAGGAAA
>NW_026623384.1:1155966-1174025 GCF_030028575.1 Malurus melanocephalus | reverse complement strand
AAGGAAAGGAAAGGAAAGGAAAGGAAAGGAAAGGAAAGGAAAGGAAAGGAAAGGAAAGGAAAGGAAAGGAAAGGAAAGGAAAGGAAAGGAAAGGACTTTTGCAGCACTGAAGAAACCAAACGAGAATCCAGTACAATATGCAGCAGTTGTGAAAGGAAGGAAGTTATTATTATCCTTCTTTTAGTAATGATATGTGTCATGGAGAAGTGACTTGATTTGCAAGGGGTCACACAACAATCTGGCGGAGATGCAACCTTGTCTTTCTGACTGCTGTTAACACAAAAGAAAATTACTTTGATAATGAAAATTCATTTCTAGTGTGCATAAAATTTGTTAATAATGAATTGTAAAACCATTGCTCAGTCAAGCATTGCCAGAGATCCCTGCTAGTAAGTTTGCAAGTTAGTATTTAGCACCATCATCAGATAAATTAGTTTTTCACTTTGTAGTGAAAAAGAAATGGCACACCACTGTTCTTTTCACATTCAAACTCCAACAGCTGACAGATATTAAAATGAAGGCAAAATAGATAGAAATTAACATGAATATTTTAAATAAAAACTGTAAGATCAATGTCTTTAACCTGATTTAAAGTCAAAGGACTGAAAATTAATTCTGAAAGTCAAACACTTTGAACCTTTCCTTTGATGTTCTATGTCAGTCTTTGTCAGTTTTGTAAGTCTAGTAAGCATTCCACTATATTTACATAGTGGAATGCTGTCAAAAACTGCTGTTTCTTTCCTGTTTGTTTTTCATATGATTGTTTCTAAATACCAAACTAATAGTTCTGAAATAAGATCTGAGTAGAAGAAGACTAACAACTG
This sequence comes from Malurus melanocephalus, assembly GCF_030028575.1. Lineage (NCBI taxonomy): Eukaryota > Metazoa > Chordata > Aves > Passeriformes > Maluridae > Malurus > Malurus melanocephalus. Next base: position 1,173,201 of record NW_026623384.1, on the reverse strand, counting down.
ATCTGATTGTGAAATATCAATACGCCAGCATTTACCCAATAAGTAATTTGTTGTAAATTATTTTCTTAACTATTGAATGCCTTCTAAGTAAGTGATGTGTAGACCTTCAAAAACACTATATATGAATTCCTGAAGGATTTTTGTGGGAGGCTTCTCGTTTTCAAACATGAAAGCATCTACAAATATCTGCAGTGCTTAATAATTCCCAATGTAAAAATTAGATTAATGAATTTCAAGCCATTTGATAGCAAAAGGAAATTTTGAAAGGATAGAGCCCTAAAAATGGTCTTCGATGTTGAACTAATTTTATGAACCTTGGATTACTGAAGTTTAAAAAGGTTTTTCAAGTCATATGCTATGCTGATTAAAATTTATTCAAGGTTAAGAGATTAAGCACTAAACCTTTTTTTTTTTTTTTTTTTTTTTTTTTTTTTTTTTTTTTTTTTAGACATCCTACCTTCCATGTTTTTTTTTTACTTTTGAATTTCTATTTACATTAAAATTTGAAAACAAATGCCTGAAATGCATCTTATCTCTTTGCCGTACTTCATGACTCCTTTTGGATTTCAGATTCCAAAGAGAAGTGGAAAAATATTGCATAGCCACATAACCTTTCAGTAAAGCTCTTGTAATGTAAATTTGAACTTGGGTTTATCTGGAATCCACTTAATGAAAGCTAGAGGTTCTGTGCAAGAAAATAATGAAAAGCAAAGAAAGTGAATATAATCCAGATATAGTTCATGATGTAATTGTACCAAGGCAAATGTCTTGCCATGATGTGAGTTTAAAACCTCAAATCAAGTGAAGGTCATTTCATAGTTCTAGACATTCCCTAAAAATATTGCTACTTCTATGGATGATTTAGTGAAACATATATAATTCTGTGATTTCTTCTTCTATTCAATGATATTTTTAGTTCTAGTTAAATGCTGCATGAAATATTCCCTACTATATTTTTTATTAAACTTATTTAACTTTTAGTTTCTAAGCAAACTGGAAGACTATGAAAAATCTGCTTAAATTTATTCAGGAAGCAGCTATGTAAAATAAATTTCTATTATGTTTATRCATTCTCTTTTGCATCTTTGTAGTTTAAAGAAAAAAAGATACAATATGGTGTTCATACTGTTTTAATAAATTCCTGTACTCTTTGCATATACCTATTCATACATGTGTCTGTATTCCTAAAAGTCTAGATGTTTCAGTTTTGGTAAGAAAAAATCAATCCTCATATAAATGCAAGCCATATTAATATAACCTGTAGCCATTTGTTTAAAAAATACATTAAAATGTTTTTGCAAAATAAATTGCGTGACACAGGTATATTCATTATTATTTACTCATATTATTATTTTACAGCACAAAAGATACCCTTCAGGAGAAAATAAAATTTTATTAAACTAATTCAGGTGGAATTTGCACAGGTCACATCAGGTTTTAAGTGAAATCCTATTTATTATTTTTTATTTCATGAATAAACACAAATATATGGGGAAGTCCCCAGTATGCATTAAGTGCAGAGGACTTTGAAAAATGAGGAAATTTCTTGAAATGCAAATTAATTTCCAAAGAGGTGTCACTTACTTTGTATTATTGGAGAAAAGCAGCTATAATTTGTGCTATCACTCAATGGGATTACAAAACAGAAAGATAGGTTAATACTGAAGGAAGGCAGCTTGAGAGCAGGCAACGCTGGATATGCTGGTGTATCAGATATACTAGGATTTGAGTTAAAACATAAACAGAAACAAAAGAGGAGGTACTAATGGATGGAGCTGAAGAGTTTCACCCTGTAAAATTACATCTGATAATTATAACTTCATTAGCAAAAGAAGACAACATTGTTGGGTATTTTATTAGAAATTTTGATGATAAAAAAAAATACATATATGTTAATTTAATAGGACCAAAAAAAAAAAAAAAAAAAAAAAAAAAAAAAAAAAAAAAAACCCTCAACAAGAGAGCTTTATGCTTACAACATATTATTTTCAGATTTTTGAAAATAAATTAACAGTGACCAAGCTGGATGGGGCTTTGTGCCACCAGCTCTGAAGGAAGGTATCCCTGCCCATTTCAGGGTGGTGGAAACTAGATGATCTTTAAGATCCCTTTTAAGCCAAATAACTCAGTGATTCTATTAAATTATTTRTTTTAAAATACTTTCTGGAAATTCATTGAAGCTCAGAATGGAAACCATATCCTAGGCATCAAAAACAACAAGACCAGCAGATCAAGATTGTCCCCTCTTTTCTGCCCTAATATGAGTCCCCTCCCAGAACTGTGTCCAGTTCCAACAAAAGAAGTATCTGGACATGCCAGAGCAGGTCCAGAGTAGGATCATGAAGATGATCAAAGGGCTGGAGCCACCTCACACAGAAGGCTGCATCAGTGCTCAGTTCCATTAATTGAACACTGGCAGTTTTGTCAACTGTTGCTTAATGACCTGAGGATTGAAACAAGAAATGTGAGAAGTCCTAGCAGAATTAATGTTTTAATTATTGAAATTGCCTTTTCCAGAAAGAGCGTTTTCTTTTTCCATGTACCATGTACATTATGATGTAGTGGGAATATTCATAATTTGGCATGGGTGCTCTTTGAGATGTGTTTACAATTACTGTACCAATTGTCAGCTGAGAAAACCTGTTATGAGGTTTTATAGAAGATTTTTTGTAAAATGGACTSGCTTTTGATATCGATTCTCTTGGGTATCTTTTTGATGGAAGGGAGGCTAAACTTCTGTTTAAACATGACAGCTGTCCTAAAAGAGACTGCAAATGACTAAACCCTTGAAAATAATGTGTGACCTGTTAGGAAAGTACAGATATYTGTCTTGTGAAACATTTCAGCTTTTTTTGGAGTAGAACAAGGTTAGCACATATATGAGATTTTATATAAATTTAGAAAAATATAAATCCATATGCTTTCTAAGAAGAGACACTTTATTACAGGAAAGAAAAATGTGTTGATCTACACTGTAGTGATTAAACCATTTGTCAAATGYTGTTACTGTTTGTGATAACATTTACAGGTCACACAGAGAAGTTTTCTTCTCCCGTTAGAATCAGGTGTGTGAAATAGAATTTATTCCCCTGAATTCAGGATGTTGAGTGAAATTATTAAATTATATTAAACTTTTCCAAATTACTTCCCTTTGTTCCACCTTTCAAAATAAAATGTTATTGCCCAAACCCCCAAAATTAAATAAATAATATGATAGAATAATCATGGAATTATGGAATATACTGAGTAGGAAGGGACCCACAAAGATCATTGAAGTCCAGCTCCTGGCCCTGCACAGCACCATTGCCAAATGTCATGCCATGTGCCTGAGGGCGTTGTCCAAACTCTGCTTGAGCTCTGCCAGGCTTGGTGCTGCAACCAATTTCCTGGGGAGACTCTTCCAGTGTCCAAACACCCTTTGGTGAAAAACCTTTCCCTGATATAGAACCCAAACCTCCCTTGAAACAACTTCAGGCCATTCCCTTCAGTCTTGTTGCTGATCACCAGAGGGAGAAGAACATGTCTGCCCCTCTTGTTCCCCCAGGAAAGCCACTAAACAAGATAYCTGTTCAGGAGAGCTGATTGTACTTCACCTATTATTCAGGGCAACATGACTGTTGCTCATACTCTTCCTCTTTCATTGGTTTTGCTTTGTGAGTCAGAAGGAAGATGAGCAGGTGTTTTATAAGTAGGGACCACTTTCCTAAACCACTAAATTAGCTGTATCACACCCACCTTGAACCTCTATATCTACTTTCAGCAGAAGGAATTAGAAAGTCAGGGTGATGAATCTTGGTGCTTAACTTTCTGGCACTGCAGTATCAAGTGTCACAAAATCTGAAATTCATTGTTGGATTTAAACTGTGACCTTTAGAAAGTCAAGTGTTCTTACAGTCCCTGCTGCTGAGTGCATGAGTGTAAGCTCTCTGATGAAAATGTGGTTGCCTGTAGTTCAGGGTAAAACTTGACCTCTAGTTTTACAGTGACAAGCTTGATGCTCAGTTCCAAAATTCTCCTGTGAGACTGCTGGATTGATTATCTTGTTAGCTTTAGCAACAGGCAAATCGACTGCTTCAGAAAAAGCAAAAATAGCTTTTCGTCCAACATAGTAGAGTAGGAAAATACCAGATATTTTATAAGAATAAGAGATGTGATTTATATCGAAGCAAACCAAAACKAAGCTTTCTACTGATATGCAATATACATGCCTGATGAAAGTAATTGACAGTTTTAAAACAATATTGCAGAATACAAAATACTGAAGCATTAAAATGTTTTGTGATATTTTCTCCCCTATTTATTGCTATTCCTCCAAAAAAAAAAAAAAAAAATATACGTGGACTTAAGGAAATATTTGTTCCCCTTTCCTTCTTCTCTTTTACCCCCTGAAACACCAGTGCCCAGAAATCCTAGACGGTACAGAACAATTCTTTACCATGTTTACAAACCCTGATGAATAATAGTCAAACCATACYGACTTGACAATCATTCTGTGTATTCACAGTGAAATCAATGCATCTGGGACATGCTAGAATCACTGTCTTTTCACAGATGAATTGTACATGCACAATAAGCCTCCAGGAAGTTTCAGGCTTCTGCAACTTTTATAAATTTGYAATATGGTCAGTTGGGGTTTCATAAAAGAGAACTGTGGAATTTGGTCCCTCGTGGACAAAAAACAATGCCTTATCTTTGGAATTATGTTTTATTATGTGCTTTATTCCAAATGTGAACACACCCACACGTATATCCATTTCTTCTGAGCTTTTCTCAGTATGAATCAGAGTTTGACCATGACAAAGATAAGAACCAGTCTGCAAAGAAAAAAAATGTTGCAGCAAGCAAAATTTATGCTTTAATCAGCATCTCCTTCATCTGCTGTGATTCACACATTTTGTTTCTGCAAAGTGCAAAGCAGTTTTGCTGAAAAATAAAATGACTGTTTTTTACTAGCTCAAAAACAAGTGTAGAAGCATTGCTGAGAAGTGTTTCTCCCTTTCCCCAGCTATTTCATGACACCAGAGAAACAAAACAAAATAGAAGAAAAGGTGAAAGAAATACTTATAAACTTCCCATCTTTCCTTCAGATAATAGTAATTTTGTGTAGCTCTACTTCATGGATGATTCCCTCTGACTAGCACTGCTCTGCTATCTTAAAAAATGTTCAGAGTGTTAATACGAAATGAGGYCTTTTTTGAAATATGAGTTAAAGCAAGAACAGAAGACTGAGACAATCTGGTTTTCCACATATTCAGTTAGTTGAAAAATTAATATGATATCAAATGAGACARGATGTGTTAATTTATATAGAGCTGGGATTTTTTTCCCCAGGATCCTCAAAAAAACAAAGTTTGTGACATGAGTGGGTTAGAAATGTTCTGCCTTCCTGTTTACTACTGCTTGCATACAGGAAAAATGCTTTCTGTAGCAAGTAATGCCCTGTTAGCCCCAATACACTGTATCCAACTCAGTTTAGTAGGTCTGGGCCCATTGCAGACAAGGATATGTTGAACACGCAAGGAATGAAGGAGTGTAATCCGTGTGAGAAGCTATGCCCTTTCTTTTAACAACCTGAAAACTGCTTTGAAAAAAATTCAGCTAGAAATCACGTTTTTTTCGGATTGATTGAGGAAGATTGGCAGTATGATGGATTAGCATGTGGAGGATAATGAGGCTTTCTGCAATGCTATTTTAAGTGCTAAAGTCCTGGCTTATTAACCCAGAATTGTAGGTAGGATCCCTCTTGCCTTTCGAGTGCTGCAGTTAAGGGAGGGAGGGAGGAGTCAATTAAGCTTTATAGGTATAAATCCATGAAGATGACAAGRCAGTAAAATAATGATAGTATCTAGTGGCTACAGTTAATAATAATGACACTAATAATAGCCCTTATATCTCTTAAAGTGAAAAAAGCTATGTGTAGCATGAAGCTTATCTTCGTAATTGTCAGCTAAGTAGGTGAAGACAGGTATTCAGCCAAGTCTTGTTTAATCTTTCTCATTTTCCCTCCAAATGGATAATTACATACCCAGAAGAAATATATAGGAACTAGGGTTAAGATTTAAAGAGAATTTTGAAATCAGGTTGCAAATTAATATATATATATATTTTTAAAATCTAACTCTGGTATAAAAGTCTTGCCTGTAATAATWGCCATGAAGATTATTTGTTAATGTTAAAGATATTAGTGGATGGTACGTAATAAAATTAGTTGATATTTTACTAAAGTAGACCAAAGCTGAGTTATTATCCAACTGGAATATAMCTCTTTCAAAGGCAGAATTCAGAGTATGGTATCTATAATGGGATAGTCAAACTATTATTCTCAAATACTGGATTTCAGTTTTTGTGAGTATTTCATCCTTAGGAACATGGAAGGCACCCTACTGTGCACTCATCTCTCGCAGAACTGGTTGAGGTATTCAGCAATACTGGTGCATCCAAGGAGGGCAATATTCCAAGCTATGTACAAGAAATTGTATTGGTTGGAAGGGAGGGTTGAGAGGATTAATAMGTAAGAAATAAAGGGAAAAAGGGGGTTAAGTTCCCTTCAAGCAGTTGGTTTAACCTGAGGCTGTAAACCCTGAGGCAGGATGCCAGATATTAACACTGGCAAAATATAAATCAGCTCAAAGAAATTTTGATAAGCTCYTAAAATTGCACCTGTCTCACTTATATTTGATTTGAATCATAGCACCTCAAACAAATCATCTGGCACCACAAGCACCTTTTAGCTTTTCTGAGTCACAACATTTACATGAAGGTCACAAACACAATTTTAAACAATCTTAACTACAGGTATTGCCAAAGTACAGAAATATCAAGAAACAATTYTCTGTTTACTTCTGTGTTATATAGACCCATAGGGGCACAGAAAAAGCCTTGCATTTAAACAGTCTTCTTTCTAATTTACTTTTAATCAGAATCAGGGAAAGGAATGGTAAGCCATTTTCCTTTTTCTTTTTTTTCTTTTTTTTTTTTTTTTCCTCTGCACAGGTGGTACGTTTAGTGATACAGTGATTAGGAGAGGATGGAAAAACACTTCAAAACTTAGCTCAGTGATTCAGGATTTTCTCCGTAGGTGGGATGTAGGAGACATATACAAAGCACTTTTTCACAGGCATAGAATGTCTTGGGATACGAAGCRTTATTGAGATTCAGTACAGCCTTCTGATCCATAGGAAAATTCAGGAAAGGCATTGCAATACTAATTGTCCTTTACAGCAGTTTGTTTTTGGTGGTCTCAAAGGTACCTTTGAGCTAATCAACCCCTTCACACTTCTGCTGCATCTGCTGGTTCATTCGTGCCTGTTAGAGGTGCAGCACTGAATTTCACATYTATGCTCACAAGGTCAACAGAATTGTTATCATGCAGCCAGTTCATTAGAAACTTGTAAAATCTATTTCASAATGTAATCCAAGCTAAATTCACTAAATACAAAAAATTGGTGGGAGGAGAGGGAGACAGATAGAGACAGGAAAGATGATGTTATAAAAAATTATGTGCTGTCACGCTGGGGGAAAAGATGTTTACAMGTGCATCTGGCCACCAGCTATGGGCAATGGCAACTGAAAAAGGAGAGGTCAAATTAAGAATAAGATTAAATTTATATAAATACATTTTTAGACAGGAAATATATTGCAAATACTTTAAAATCTAATGCAGTTTGTTGAAGCCAGGAAAAAAAAAAAAAAAAAACAAAACAAAAAAAAAACCCCAAAAAAACAGCTTATGAAATTCAGTATATTTAAAAAAAAAAAAAAAAAAACCAAAAAACCCAAAAAACCAAAAAAAAAACCAGCTTATGAAATTCAGTATATTTATCTACGTTTATTTGACAGCCTTGACATATTTTCTTGTGTCACAAAACACATTTAAGTAGGGTTGGGAAACATTTTCAGACTCTTTCCTTCTTTTTAAAATCATTGTCATATAAAATACCCAGTCTTAATAATTCCAAAATTATAAATTTTGGGAAGTTATGCAAAGTTAATTTTTGGAGGAACTTGAAATAAGTCACTCACAATAACATTTCTAATTAATATTAATGAACTGTTCGGGGGAAAAAAGTCAGCTCTTTTGAAAGGATCACATTGCCTTTGTTAGATTTTGAACATTCCTGAATGGATTGCATTAAGTTAAATGTCTCCTTTCTGAACCAAATCTTTCAGTTGATTTGGCTTACTGAGACTGAATTAGTTTCACTCATGAAAATACTTGATCTTGGAATCTTTCTAAAGGACTACTAATTTTGCATTCTCTAAGAAGTACATTTATAAATGAGTCCTGTTTTAGGAATTTTTTTTTTCTACTTACACACTCAGAACAGCTTACTAGCATTATCTAATCAAAAGCTCACAATTCCCTTGTGAGAGGTAAGAATTAGTATTCTAATCTTACAGATGTAGAGAGTGAGCACAAAAACCTTTGCTTTTGCCCAGAGCCACTGGTTCAATTAAAAAAAAAAMCAGAGGAATATTCAGAAGTTTCTGGTCTCTGACCATRAGTTTTTCTTCATTTTAATAACATGCTGACCTAGAAGAAAAAGGATCCATTTTTTTTAAACAATAAGATTTGTGAATTTCTTTCACTTTAGGGATGGAAGGAGTTAGTTTCCTTTCACAGGAACTTTAAAGGAAGTTCATCTCTTATAAGACCAGAGTACATATTTCCTCATAYTGTGAAATTTCATTTTATTGTGAATCTTCTTTGTCTGCAATAGGGAGGGAAAGATTAACATTTACTAACAGAGGACATTGGAACAAAGAGATGAAATGCTCTGAATTGTACATTACCAGTGATCCACTCAGTCTGTCACATTACTTATTGTTCTCTGTGGGATTTATGCCTCACTCCCTATGTCTGAAATTCTGTATGGAAGAGAGTCCAGGCAAAAAAACCCAAAATAATCAAACAAGGAGTAACCATAACATATGCATCTTTCTGGGGTTTGCTACTAGCTTAATTTGAARATAAGAGAATGTGACAGATCATGAGAAAAGCAGTCCTGACTCTATTCACAAATTTGCTGGAATCCCAAGAATATTAGGAAGCTGGAAAGATATTCTCTAAATGGGTTTTCCTGTTCCATTTTGCAGGTTGAATATTTTTTAGCAGGTKGAATAAAGCTTAAAACCCCCCTCCATTCAATCTTTTGTATATGTTAAYAATATACAGATCAAAGCCAAAATCTTTGTATTTAGGTGCTGTCTGGCAAAACAGATCTACACTCTTTTGGTAATCTTTAACTTCATTAAAAAAATAGCCTAACATAAGATAGGAAAACAAAAAATCTAAAGCAAATGTGTCTCCAGATCAGGAGTTATATTACACCTGCAGATGGCATTGTTGATCTTCCACAATTTTGCAAATTGCCTGAGTAACCCAATACGAAAATGCACATCCACACACTCAGAGGCAGCTGGGCAGAGGTACCAATACATAGATTAAAATAAAGATCTACAAAAACAGTGATAATGGCTAGGAAAAAAAATTGCACTAAAAATCTGATTGGCATGTTAGTTAATTAAAATTAACAAGAAGGAAGAGCTTAAGGTCACATTAGGGATTACTTTCTGTGACAACTTTTCCAGAGTATTTCACTGTGGGAGGAGGTTAACACCCAATTTATTCATAGTCAAATAACTGTATTTAATCTATTGATGACACGAGCTAATGAAGGACAGGGTGACACAGCAAACTGATGAATGGATAAATCAGGCAAATGYGTGAAGCTCGAATTTAAAGGCATATAGGTCTTGTATGACACTGAATATCTGCTTTATAAGGACAGCAGTAAACAGCTTCCTCTTGCCCCCTGTAGTCTGGAAAGGTCTRACCTTGATTACTCTGCTTTTACAAGTCTGTGCTGAGAGAGATGTTGGTTTGCAGGAAGTTTAAAACCTGATATATTAGGCATTTAACAGTAACGTGTTTTACTTAATCTTAAAATCCTGATCGGATACAACCATTCACTATTTTACAGCTTGGTTTATTGTTTTTTACTCTATACTGGGCAATTATAAACTGCTAACAAATCAGGACTGCAGCATCTACACCGTTGTAAATGACTGCCTACCAGGACACAAGATATGCTGTAAAACATCTCACATCCTCAAAGCATCCTTCAAAAACTTCAAAGTTAACAAATTGCCTTATTTTTTAATTTTTTTTTCTAAGATAATATCCCCAAATTTAAATATTACTACTTTTTTTCTTGTTGCAGATGATGAAAGAGAAATTTATTCGCCTATCTGACAGGGGGAAGTTTCTCATTTGGATTTACTTTGAGAAGTGCTGGTATCTTATACTTCAGGATTTCTTCTTTTTCAATATTTTATCCTGGAGCGACTCCCACTGCTCTCTAGAACACAGAGACAATTTCATGCCTCAAAAACAATTTTGCAGYGTATGTTTCAGTAATTGTTATTCTACTCATACTGGTAGTGAAAAGGAGTTCTTTAAACAATACCGCTAATGACACATAAGACTAAACCCAAAAGTAAATAGAATTTTATTAGACAGTTCACCCCATGAATATAATTTAGAACATCTGGAAACAATAATACTTTACTTTAAAGGGTTAATTTTGCAGAGTGGCTTGAAGAGGTAATTCTGAAATGTTATCAGCCACTGAAAATCTTTGAAATCCCCTTAATTCTTACAAGTGCTGGCATATACTACACAACTTYGAACATTTTACTTTTTAGGTCAATAGGAGAAAATGGCCACTCTACAGAGAAGAAAACCTGTAATAACTTTTGATTTGAAGATATTTTTTCTCATGATCTAGTCATTTTCATAGATAAGTAGAGGCTGAAGACATTGATACATTGGCACTGTTCAAACTCCCAACAATATAAAAATGGACTGTGTGGAGGTGCCCTGAATTTTCCGAGAACTGCAGAAGTAGCTGCATCTCTTATTGTCTTTAGCTTATTTCCTTTCTCCTTCTAGTGAGAATTCCTCATGAGAAGAGAGGCAGAGCTGTTGTGCTGGAAATGTCACTGGTACATTGGGGGTTTTTATTGGGAGGGCTCTTGAAGATCTTTGTTGAAAGACACTGCTGTAAAAAATAATGGAAAAAGCTCATGAGATTGTCCAGTCTCTGGCACTTGCCAGGTAATGATATTCATTTGCAGATCTATGCAGAATCACTAAGGAAAGGGTGATTATGTACAATCTGTCTTTTACCTGGTCTTTATTCRTACATGGTTACAGCACTAAAATAAATCAGGCTAATGAACTGAATCATGTTTCAGGTACATTTTCAGAGTATTTAGGCTTTTAAATCAATACCTTTTTTGACTCTTAAGTGAAATCTTGGAGCACGTATTTTAATTGCAGTATGTCAACCAAAGAATACTGGTCTAGTAATTCCCATTGTGCACTTTCTAGAAGATTGAGAGAAAACATTAGGCATCTACGTACACCTTGAGACACAGTCTCTCTTAAAAGAATCTGTAAAGGCTTTAGCTGAACTTTATAGAATTTGACTTTATAGAATTTGAAGTGCACATTAAAAATGTAGTGCAGTACTTTGTAAATTCACTTGTGAAGTGTAGTGACAAAAGGGAGAGACTGAAGAAATTAGAGCAGTTTAGATAATTTTATTTTTGTCACTCCAGTTAAAACAACAGCACATCTGCTGTGTCTTTGGACATGAAAAAAAAAAAATAAAAAAAAGTTCTGTATTGCTAAGTCATGTGGGGAAGTAGCAGAGATCTCATCTGAGATGCAGATACTATAATTTAGGAATGTATGATGTCATTACCAAGGAAAAAAAGCCAAAAGCTGCATAGTACAGAGATTGCTGCTGGAGCATGCATTRCTAGATTGTTACTCTAAACATAAGATCCATAAATAAACAAAAATTCCAAATGTTTCTTCAGTGGTGATTTATGTTTCTAATCAGTCATTTTTGCAACAAAATAGTATCAGCATACACACCACTTTTCAATTAGTCATATGGGTACTATCTACTGATGGTGCAGCTCTGCAACTGTGTCGCTCCGTGCTGCCAAGAGGTACTGATTCCCCAGTAAGACTGGTCTAAGACACATGTCCAAATAGGAAATTTCTGCCATTCCACTTCATGCTGTATCTTTTTAGTATTAACAGGACTTTACTTTGTCCTAAAAAAACTGTGAGTGATATATTGTCTTGCAAATAAGCAACAGAACAGAACAAGACTTGCAATGAGGAAATAGAAATCCAGTTTCAGAGCCATACACAAGAAAGGTTCAGCAGTGTAATTTTGAATGCCCTGTTATTCACATTTCATATTTCTGTGTAAATCTTTCAAAGTGTCTGAGGTTTTCTGCAGTGCCTGTCCACACAATCACAAAACTCCCTGCTGTTTCTCAGGGATATAAACTGTTTATGGCTGATCTCAAATACTTTCTTGAATGGATTATGTATCTTGGAGAAAGCAGGTACAGAACTTATTTTTCTGATGCCTTCAGGTTTGTGACATATGACATTTAATAGCGTGACTGTTGTCCAGCCTATCAAATGTGCAGCAAACCATGAAATAGCATGAAAACATAAAGCTAAAATTTTAAATATGTTCATTGTTGGTTATAAGCTGGGTAGAAGCATTTAATTCCAGAGTTGACAGTAATACTTCTTTATARTCACTGCAGTACTTCATAAATTCTTTATTTGGGTTATTTAAGAAATTTACATATGTTTCTGTAGAATCGGTATATCTTGTTTCCCAAGGCAGCAGACAATRGCAGTGTCAATATTTGCTAAGGTTACTTTTTAATATCTTGAATTATATGGAACTGCTGGAACAGATTAGGAATTTTAAAACTAAAATAATCTGCTAGCCAGTGCATGTGAAATAGTTACAGCCCTATGTACATGATTACTTTTCAATATTCCTTACTGTGAGCAAAATATTGCCTGGAAAATAAAAAAATTAAAAAATACTAAAACAAACAAACAAACAAACAAACAAACAAAAAAAAATCAGCCAACCAATTAAACAAATCCACACAAACCCCCTACCCTTAACAAACTAAAAAAAAACTAACTGAAAAAAAATCCTCTTATCGCTGTGGAGAATCTCATGCATATTCTAAACCTCAGAGCTGGCTGATATATTTTTTTTGTTTAATTATGAAACATGATCTATAAGCTACTGACACAAAAGTTCATGGCTGAGAAGAAGATCACTACATTGGTCTGTAGTGATAGAAAGATTTTTGTATTCAGAGCATTCTGAAGTTGCACATTTGGAAATTTCAGTCCTTCTTTGCCCAATGGCTTGCACTAGAGAAAATTATCTTGTAAAGCTTAATCTTTCCTTTTTACTTCCTTTGCTTCCTACTGTTTCTTAAATATTTTCCAGAGCTTTGGGCTTAAATCTATCTTTAATAAAATAGTACGGCATAGTCTTTTTACCTGGTGGTTATGGGTCCCATGAAACCTTCTGCATAGTTAAGCCAYGATACCTCAAAGAATTGATATATGAATTTAAATATCAGTACATTACAGATTTCATTTTCATGTGAAAAAAAGAGCTGTTTGCAAAACTTTTTTTTTAAGCTCTACTTCCCATAAAGAAGCATTTTTCCCAGTCTAAAGCTCTCCATCTCATACAAATTCCCTAATAACACCTCATTTCTCTAATGAAAGTGCACAATATTTTTGAAAATATTTATCCCTTCTTGGCTCATGCCTGATATGAATATTGACTGCTATTTTCTCCTAAAATGAGCTTGGCCCACATTAATTGTCAAAATGTTGTATTTACAAGCTAGCTAGGACATTCTATCTCTGTTCTCTCTTTTCAAGGTTAATATATTGCTTCCCTTGCATGTTATTTCCTCAACGCTGGCACCATATCCCAATGCTTATTTAAATTGCCATAAATTCACAGAAGTTAAAGAAAGAAAGGACCTATTAAGTTATTTTGTCTGCCTCTCTGTCCATTCAGGATTGATCCTTATTGTTCATTCACAATTGGTTTGATCAGCTTAAGGTCAGTTAAAATGTTCCATGTGCTGGGGTTTCTGGCATTTATTACCTTTGGGAGGTTTTTTTGTGTTTGGGTTTTTGTTTTTGTTTTTTTTTTTCCCTGCAGTCTGATAGATTTTTCTTTCAGGAAGTTTTATTAAATGTTCTTGGTTTCAAATTGGCATATTCCCTTTCACTGAAATGTAGCCTTATTTTTCTCTCTAGCTTTAGTAGAGAAAGTTAAATCAAGTCAAAGACTCTGAGTCACCTCATTTCCATTTAAACACTCTGTTTCCTTTGAAMACTTAATAGTCTGAATTACAAAGCCTAGATCCATGGGTTTCATTTTTTATTTTGTAATAGAATACTCTCCTCTACTTTCTTGTATTGTCAGTTGCTCCAGTTATATTCTTTACAAATGTACTGTCCTTTATTTTCATTGATTTTACAACTGCTTTATCTCATATACCCTCTGCAACTGTTTGAGTTACTCAGATTCACAACTCCCAACTGGACTTTGAGAGTAAGCACTTTTGCAGTCAGTCTTAAAAGGAAAAAATGGAGTTCAACATTCCAGAAGGTGCTAATAGGACTTTCCAAAGGTCTTGCGCTGAGCACTCTTCAAAGGCTCTAAGCAGTTAGCAGAGAAAGCTGAAAATCTGGGCAAATTTTAACACCAGAACACAAATGATATTTGTCTTTTGAAAATTATTCTTTAGTTAAATCCTTCAAGATGTTTCAGCTGTGCAGTTAAACTGAAAAACTTCCTTGCCTTCCTCTGCTTAGTCTGTGGTCCTTTAACCGTATAAAATTGAAAAGGGCAATACAGTTATTCCTCAAGAAAAATTGAGTGACCTCTATAAATACAAGGACCAGGACAAAAGAAATCTCATGCAGTTTGAAAAGGGAATGTGAGGGAGGTTTTGCTCTGTGCTTCAGAATAGACTATGAATTAATAGGATGAGTACTGCTACTGGTGTTGGCATTCAGGGGTGGTTYTGGTGGATGACACACTGAACCAACAAAGTGCTTTCATGGCAAACAGCACAAACCACAGGCTGTGCAGCTTTGGTAGGGCTGTGSTTTGCACAGCAGGGCTGTGGTTATGGCCCTTCAATCAGTGACAGCGACAGTTTTGTCAGAGCCAGCCGCTCCAAAAGTATGGAAGCTCTTCAAATGATAAGGTTTTCTGTCATTTTGATTCTTATTTTTGAGCTTTTGAGAAGCTATTCCAAGCAAAAGTTACTTGTTGCCTACATGTCATTTGTATTTTAGATTCTCAGTGTGAAAAGTACCTTCCACTAGCTTTTAAATCAAAATTACCACCAGCRTCAGATTCCTGGCAATCACAGCAAWTCAATTATTTCCTGATAGCAGAATGACATATTCTCCTGACTATGTTTTCATTAAATACCTAAAAGCTATAAATCCCAGCAATTTGTCATTCTTCTGGGTAAAAATTTATAGAGTGTCAGAAAGCTTTTAGTCTTTTGTTATGATAATAACTATATTTATTTTTCTGTACTTCATCGTAATGATCTATATATAATGGCCTCCAACACAAAGTTGAAACTTGGTAGAGTGTAATTGTAGCGGCCTTGTATTACTTAGGCACTTCCATAATTTATTATCAATTTCTATTCTAAACATCTATSTGTGATAATGTGCCTCAAAAACTTCTCTGCATGTGCTTTGCAGATGCATCACTATCCTCTCTGCCATCTGCTGTTCTCGGATGGAAAAGGAAACATACTGACCAAATCCTGATTGTAGTCCATACTGGACATATGAGAATATATTAAAAGTATTATTTTATTTGAGTATCAAATTTTGGTACCTCTAGGCATTTGACCTATCACTTTTTTTTTTTGTTTTCTGATAATACATGTAATAGGGTTTTCCTGTACGGTTTTCAGTTTATATAGAATTAGGACTGAGACGTCCAATGGGGCCCTAGCATATGTTTATTGTACAATAGAAGATATTAGAGTGCAGCAAGGTAACTTAGTGAACACCCCAATCACTCAGGCTGCAGCCAAACCAGACAGAGATAAATCAGCAGACACCCCAGTCCCTCAAGTTGCAGCCAAACCAGACGGGGATTCTAAGCCAGTGGCAGTTGCTCCCATCACAAGAAGCATGAAACACGAATTCAAAACAAGATAGATGCGGCTGCCGTGTTTTAGCTTAGGTTGATAGCATGTAGTTTTAGTATCTTGCACTGGAAAAAAACAGACCAGGAGGGTGACGAGATGTAAGAAGAAAAATGGAGACACCTCAAGATCATAGAACAGTAAGGAGAAGCTGTGCCTTTGCTGTGGTTCTCGACAAGCTGGAGGAGATAAGTTGTTCTTGAAAAGGACTATTTCCATCATATTGAGAGAGAGATCTGTATAGAGAAGTAAAGCGACCTTGCTGTGAGGGAAAAAAAAAAAAACCCTGGCCTTTTGAGGACTGGATTGTTTTTGATTATGAAGCCAAGAAATAGAGAAGAGGTTTGCTCCCCCCACGAAGTTTTGATGTAGAAGAAGCTGTGTTTTGGTGTTCTGCCAGGAGGTTTGTGATAATCGGATTCACGTCGCTGAAAAAAAACAACATGGGCTTTGAAGGACATTTCTTTTCTTTTCTTTTCTCCTGTGAGGTAAAGAAGTTGCTTTCTGCTATTAGCAGTTCTACACTGACTGTTTCTCAGAAAAGGACACATCCCACAGCTGGAGCTGTAAGAATGTTTTTCTCCTACAACGCTTGCACAACAGCTGAGTGTTTTGATCTGTGTTAGACTTTCATTCTCCTGCCCCCCTGTGTGTGAGGGACAACATGGGAGGGGTGGAGATGGGGGACTTGGAAAAAAGAGACGGGTCCCTGGGAAAGTGTAACAGGTGTTTTAAAATGTCCATTTTATTTTTTCTTCTCTTTGTAAGTATCCCTATCTTTGTTTTTCACCCGGTGCCATTCTTAGTAGTGTGTAGTAATAAATCTGTTTTGCAACTTAAGTTATGCAGCCTGTCTGACTATCTATCTGGAGCGCATACGTATCTTAATTCCCAGTTATGCCACGTTTAGCTCAAAGTCATAAATATTTCGTGTTGATTGGGTTTTCGCTCTCCCTTCTCCCTCTCCGGTGGGGGGGGAAAGGGAGGGAACGTCATGGGCACAGTTCAAACCACAACAGTTGGTTTGGTTTTGGTGACAGTTGTAAAAGCGACAAATGATGTTCTCTAATTTCTTAAGTCTTCTCTAATTTCTTAAGTCTTTTCTAATTTCTTAAGTCA
>NW_026623384.1:1150261-1154581 GCF_030028575.1 Malurus melanocephalus | reverse complement strand
CCCCAAACAAACCAAACCAAAATATCTCACTTATTTTATCCTACCTGCTTATTACTAGAACTCATATGACTTTTCTCCTGGTGAAGACAATATTAATGTGCACACAATGCCACTAACATTCCCTACGTGAGACCTTCCATTCACAAAACTCAGGAGTACCTGAAGCCAAGCCCTCAACACCATTTTGATGTGATGGATATGTCAAGCATTATATCATATGGGATCAAGATCTATATTTTTTAGGCTTTCAATAGTGTTTCACAGTAAGCAACATGTAAGGTATTACTTTTAAATTTCAAGCTATTTGATGGAATTATTCCTCGAGGAAATCAGCTGCTGTTACTATGCATCACCATTTTATTTCAAATTCATAAATCTGTATTGATTTTCTGTGGCATGTAATATTTGGGTAATAGCTCAAACAAAACCCATCTGGCATAATCAGCTGGGGATGCTGAATTTAGTGAATCAGACTGAAAAGTTACAATATGCTGTGTCAGTAACAACATGTCAGCTATTGAAGAGGTAATAATTAAAGGCACAAAAGGAAAGAAGAATAAAATAGTAATTTAGATAGAAAAAGATGAAGCAATAAAACAAAGTACGAGTTTATTTCACAAACAATTGTACACAATAAAGGTCCAAGTTTGAAGAATAATTAATAATTCCTAAACATGTAGGGTGGCACTTGATTTACACAGTCRAAGAAGACATTTGTTACATTATATAAAGCAGGGAGATATTGCTTRGATCTCCTAACCTGTATTCTAAGCAGGAAAGTGAGTGCTGCAGGTATCTGATATTCATGAAGTCTCTGCACTGGAAGGAATATCACCACATTTGCTTATAATTTAATGTTCAATTCAATGCTAAAGGCAGCAAAATAAAAATACATCTAGAGCAGTTAAAGAACCTTCTATTAGAACTCAGAAAAATACATTTGTCAAGTATCACCCTCTGACTTCATTTTAGGCATGAGTGAATACATAATCTTTAATTCCCAGGTTGTTTCTGGCAAAATGAAGTTCAGCAAAATTCATCTGTTAGTAAGTAATGAGTAAGAAAAACTAAAGTACTTCTATTTTTTCTTCTTTCCAAGCAAGTGGCACACACCCAGTTAATCATATAGTAAGGCTATATCACAAGGAAAGTTGATCTATTATGATTTTGGAAAGGTGTAGAGATATGAGACAACAGCAACCATTTGATCAGTCCCWTGAGTTGGACTAGAACATATATATAACAACTGCTGGTGTGCTGCATTGTGGAGTGCACCTCCAGATAACAGCGTTTTATGCCAGTACATAGAGAAAAAAGTACTATATGTGAAATAATTTACTTTTGTCTTAGATGAGACATACTCTGTCAGAAATGTGGTTCTAATATATCCACACATAACAAGTTTTGGTGTTTTTTGTTGAGATTTTTGTTTGTTTGCTGTTTTTTTTTTCTTCTAAATAGACAACAAAATTAGGCAGGGAACTTTTTGAGAACAATTATTTAAGCTGTCGTAAACACTGTATAGGCTATAGAGATTTCGGTTGTATGCATGAGGTACATGGCAGTTGAATACAATGGGAACTTATATTATTAATTCAAGATAAAAAGGTTTAAATTTGGGAAAAAAATGATTCAGAGTTCTGCAGTCTAMAAGAATACATGCCTTACCATGCCCTTGCTGAAGTTAATGATTCCAAGGTTAGCTAATATGTTCAAACTAAGAAAAGGATAAAAATACCTTCCTACCAGAACTTCCAATCTTAAGACTGTAAGAGCTTGAATATTAGTAAAATAAGATCTCTACTGGAACAATGTTTCTGTGCTTTCATAATATCTCTCAGTTTCTAATGGTAAAAGAAAAATGTTTCAACTTGGCAGCCCAATTAAATTTGTTTCTGTTCTTTTCAACAGACATGCTCAACTTTTTATTCAAATATTTTATACAAACAAAAAAGTAAAACTAATAATATTGCATTGCAACATTTAGAYCAGAAAATCATATTTAATAAAATTTATTTCAGCATCATGGTTGCAGACTGCCATCTGTCCTCTGTTTCATAGGATTATGAAGAGCTTTTGAGAAAGTCTGAAAAGAACATGGAGACATTCTAGCACTTTCATTCTGAATTAATTTTGCAACTAAAGAGACTTACTGTTTATGATTTCTAAAAAGTCAGGTTGGTTCATTATAAGTGAATAACAAATAACAAAACAGCAAGGTAAACGTGAATAAAAATTCTCTTTAAATCAAGAGAGAGCTTTACTACTGACTGTAACAGACATAAGATTTAACTCAGTAGAAAGATGAAACTGTTCTCACACTGAAACTTAGAGCAAGATTTTTTTATGTCCTGATTTTTTGTTATAAAATAGTTATAGAAAATTTAAATCAGAACCTCAGCCTTAGAGGATAYATACTTAAGAAGATTTTTTTTCAGTTCCAAGATCTACTTATTTTCTTTGCTGGAATGTTTCAATTGAAACAAAAGTTATATGGGAAAGTACAGAAAATATTTTTTTTTTCAATTTAAACTTGGAGCTGGAATCTGGAGTACACTCGTTTTCATGGAGATAAATATAGCTTATTAAAATCAGTCTGCTAGTTATCAATTATTGTATTTTAAATAAATATCTTTTCTTCAGAACATTAGATTAGAATTGAATGTAAACCCAAGGTCTTGTTTTCCACACAAAATTTAGCAGTATGTTTGAACTGCATAAAGAATTTCTGAGCAAGCTGGTGTATCCACATCAAGTAGCAGTGAAATAGCATCCAGAGGCAAAGATAATGATCAATGCTGCAGCACTGATTTGCTTGCAACTTTTTAGTACTTCTTTATGGTACTTCATTGGACAGATACCAAAGACTCTCTAAAAGGGTAGATTTTGGAAAATAGGGTTATATCTGATTTTTGTRTTCTCAAGCTAAAATTAAATGGATTGTTTGAGCACATAATTAATTTACAGTCATGTTTTGTAATCTTTTTTACTTTTGCAGTTTGCATTTCCTTTATTTTAGAATACATCTTTGTGTAYAGAATTGGCACCAGAGTTACAGTTTTAAAAATGAAATGTCAAAAGTGCTGTCTAATGTGCACACAAATGGAGTTTTCCTCTGCTGAAGCCCAGAAAAGCACAGGTGATRGTGTGTATTTAGTACATCCTCATGACTGGCTCAGGATTTAACCCAGACATGGATAAAAATAGTGGGACTGAGAAACTCTTCTGGACTCACCATTGCCAGTTTGTCAGATTTGCTGAAACAAGAGAGCAAAGAAATCTCTATAGCYTAAAATTTCAAGTGATCTCAACCTTAATTTCTGTTAATGTGTCCTGTTTACCAACAGCTCTGACTTAGTAGCTGATTTTTTTAAGAGGAAAAGCTTTAACTTTGGCATTTTCTGTATTAATTATTTTATTTTTAATTGTTTTATTATTTTATCGATCTGTCTATCTATCTATCTATCTATCTATCTATCTATCTATCTATCTATCTATCATCTATCTATCTATCTATCTATCTACCCACTTGTTTATTATTCATAACACTTGGTGTGAAGTGTTAATGATACTGATGTCGTGGTGATTTTTGCCTTTTCCTTTTATATACCTTTTATATATTCTCTGTCTTCTTAGCACATATTCTTTGTAGCTTTGTAGCCTTCTATTTTAACTTAGTTCAGTATTTTTCAAGGTAGAAAGGCCAAACACATTTGAAAGGTCTCAATCCTATTTTAGTTCTTCCTGGCTACCAAGGCCAAAAGCCATTTCTTCGAGATGCATTTTCATAAACAAAATACAGCTAGTGCCAAGGTGGGGTTCAGAAAAGGGTTGAACCAGAAGGGGGAATTACCTTATCACCTGTGCATTTAACTGGGAATTCTTGCCAACTATGCTAATTTACCAAGCTTATAAAACTGTATTTGTCCAGTGGGGGGCAGACTTTTATGGACATTTTTCCATTTCTGCTTCTGGAGGCCTCCAATAAAGACCAGCTTTTATATTAACTCCTACACTAAAATTATCTCAAAAGTGTTATTTCATTTCTAGTGCCATTAAGGCATCAATACCATGCCTGTAAGGCTCCTATATTTTTTATAATTTGTATTATTTTTAATGTTGAAGGAATATATGACACATTAAAAACAAACAAACAAACAAAAAAAACCCACAATAACCAAATGTTAAAACTAAAACTAAACACAAAATTTAAAAAGACAGATAGGTTTATGTGCCAGGGTCATCAGACCTTGTCAAGGACTAGTGTTTCTTAGGAAAGGAAATTCTGAAATATGTGTGATGAGCAGAAAGAACTTTCTT
>NW_026623384.1:1147116-1148984 GCF_030028575.1 Malurus melanocephalus | reverse complement strand
TGTTGCTCTGCGTGTTTGGAAGCTATAGTAGCAAGGAGGCTGGAATTATATTCACACTGCTGATTCGGTGCTATTAACAGTCCTTACCTTATCTTGCAGGYCACTTACTGTAGAGGACAAAGCTGTAAATCTAGTGAGGATCCTTTAGACATCGAGTCAAAGGTTAAAACAGGCTATAGAGAACAAACAGCCCAACTGTTCCCATGGGAGCTTTCTATGCACACTATGCTGGTGGGATATGAGTTTCCACAGCAACCACAGGCTCAGTATCAGAGCATAACCCTCCTAAATTATGCAATATACTTATGATTCCMTAAGCCTAGCTAGTGTATTTGTATGGCCTCCTCACCTATTATAACACTGAATGTATTTTTCACCTCTCCTTGCTTTACCTTAAAACTAGATTCCTAAGGAACCTCATAAACCACAGGAGCTGCTGAAATTATGTAATTGGCAGGCATGTCCATGTCAGATAAACCAATCCACTCATGATCTTGGCTATTTCAGGAAGTCGTTTTTGCATAAGAATGAACACATTGTCATTAATTTCTATAAGGTGTTGTTTTATAAACAATGGTGAAAAGAATGGGGAAAGGTTTCATTTTCTTTGTTCTTACTTATTTTTAAATGGATAAGAAATTCTATCTTCGGTACAATAAACATGGGTTGTCCTGTTAACATAMCCTTGCCTATTTCTCCACCAGCACACAGTAAGCTAGCCACAAATAATCAGTATTAAAAGAGAGATTTCTGGAAATTTTATTGTTTATAAAACTAAAAATTTGAATATCTTTCTAAAATTAGTTGCTTTWAGCAGTATATACTCCCAGAGCCTGCATATGTATTTTTATAATGTGCATCAGTTATAAAGCTTATGACTTATTATTGTGCTACACTATCACCTTATTGGTGACAGTCTTATTGTCAAAGCTGCTTCAACAAAGCTGAGGACCTGAACTTTTAATCAGAGAGATTAAATAATTTTTTTTAAAAAAAGGGAATAAATAGGTGTGATTATTCCTGGAACACAGCTAAGTGAAGGAAATGAAAATGCTTATGGTCTGTCTTGCTCCAGTTAACAAAACAATTAAGCATATGCTGAACTTAAACAAAATTGATTTCTTATTAAAATGCATTTCTTAAGACCTGACCTTGAAGCTTAGTTCAGTTGCATGACTCAACTTGATGCTTGTTGCATAAAATAAGTTCTTGTGTTGGGTTGGTGTGTCTATTACAGGGTTTAAACTGCATAAATCCCAATGGTCAACTAGAGACTGGCATTGAAAGCCTTACTGGGATCTGTAGGTCCTGTACCAGAGCTTTAAAGTTTCACATGGACAAGTTAAATGGACATACATAYCATAAAAAGCAGATACTTTGCTTTTGATCTGCTTAGGTTGCAGTCAACTTCTGAAAACAAAAGCACTGGACTTTGATGTATTAAATTAAGTTTGTGGAAAGCCCACACAGATGATGCAACAAAAAGTGTTATCTGTCAGTTCCTTCTCTTTTTTAATTTTCATGCGGTATTCAGAATTTTAGAAAGATAAATATATAATCTTATATTGCAAATAATAATTTATTAAATACTGAACAACAACTGCGTAAAGTCTCATTTGTAGATGAGACTGAGAGAAGTAATAGACTGAATCTATTACTGTAATCCAGTAATTTTTTTATGTTTTAAAGCCACTTTTCCAAACACAGTCAGGCTTGCAAACACATTGGTGCATATTTATGAATTCACAGAAGATCTTCTCATTTTACAAAATGTTGAAGTATATGTTTACTTGTTTTGGGTAGTTCAGAGTTTTGTTTTGTTTGGTGTTTTCTTTAAGGAAGGAAAGAAGAAAGGAAAAGAAAGAAAG